>NC_067146.1:20644730-20672230 GCF_903995435.1 Acomys russatus | reverse complement strand
TTGATTTGTTGAACCACTGGGAAACGGAATTTTACAAATCACAGCACACCATATGTTTTAAAATATATTAACTAATTTTATAGTGAAAAATTCCTCAGATTAAAACTCAAGTTCCCTTCTGTTGATACTTGTTCTGAGATTATTTGATGATGCTAATAGAGGTCTATTTAGGCAATGACTAGACTATGATTACACTGACCACCATATTCACCTGGTCTGTAACTAGTTGTAATTATAATCAGACATTCAGACATCTGATGGAGATATGAGGAAGATGATTCTACACTTTCCATGGATACACAAAGTACCTTGCATAGGTCAAAGGGCTTCAAAACCATAAACCAGTAGACTTAGTTTGCTTACTTGTATGCTTACTGACTATTATAAAGCTTCCCCTGAAATATAAAATATATAATACTAATGTAAAGTTATAGCTGTAAACAATTAATACATAAAATCCAAAAGATATATATGGATGCTCAATTATTTTTCAGAAGTTACAGGGTGCTTCAATAGAGGATTGTCTTTTTAGTAAAAGGTCTTAGGATAGTTGTACCAATGTGGAGTAATTAAGCTTGACACATGTCCACCATACAAATAACAAAAAATGAATCAGTGGTCTAGAGAGAAATGCTAGAATTAGTAGTCATTAAAGCTTGAGAATCAGTCATTTTTGCCATATGAAATACTACCGCTTCCTATATCAATTTAAAGAAAGTAGAACTATAAAAGCCAAGGCCTGACTGGAGAAATTGGGCAGCTGGTGGTGGCAAAGTCTTGGGGGTGAGTTCTTTCCCTGTTTCTACCTGTCTCTGCTCCATTATTCTTGACTATTCTGCTTTGCCATGAAACCATGAAATTATAAGCAAATTAAATCCTTTCTGTCAGAATTTTTTGTCAGAAATTTTGCAATGATGATGAGAGAGCCAGTAACATAAAGGTTTTAACTGACACCTATGGAAACAGATGTATACATAGACAAAATGTACATGCAAATGCTCATATCACTTCTTAGCAGGTAAATGAAAATTAAATCCACAAGCAGAGGTGGATACACATTCATTACAATGGTTATAATTTTAAAGAGATTATAAATTTTACTTTTATACTGAATTAATGATGAAACAATGACAATATTTTCTACACTTGACTAATGATACAAGAATCAGTCATTTGCCATATCAAATATTATCTCTTACTTTAATTATATCAGTTTAAAGATAAAATAGTATCTTTAATGGCCACATTTGCTCTGCGTATATTGTTTTAAAATTCATGCCATGTTCATTGATATTACATTAAAATACTTTTGAGACTAAATAGTAGTGCACACAAATATATATACATATACATACATACACATATGTGTATATATTAGAGTGTGTTGGATACCTTTACATTTTACTGCTTTGGCCAGAGTATCATAGTGCACAAATAAATGACACACACGTTAAAATGACCTTGTCTTATTGAATGTCTTATAATTGCCTATATTTATTTATATATTAAAATTGTTTTAAACAGCAAAAATCCTGTGGTAAGCTGAAGATGCATAATAATTGTCTTGTTACATGCACTTACAATTTAAGTTTATATCAATTTCCTCAATTTTCCAAGCCCCATCATTTCAGTCTCAAGTATTATATACTGTCTGAATATTTTAAATTTGTTCAGATAAGTAAAAAATCATATGTAGCTGAATACTTCCCTATTGACATACATATGAACAGGCTTGCCAGCTTAGTGTAATCCTAAAGATTAGAAGAGTAAGCGTACACATAAAAATTCAAGAGTGAGAATGTTTCACAAACCAAAATTGATGAGAGAACAGATCTATGTTAGAGTCTAGACACTTTGTAGGTTGTGACTTGAAGTCAAATTACATTTTCCTGCCTCATGATTGATGTCTTTGTGCATAAATGACAATTCAAAAACAGTATGATACTGATAGATTTTTAAAAAATCATAGCACTAAAGTGGTGAAGAGCCCAGGGTGCCCAAACATCCAATGAGATTGAAAATACAAAGTAGTAATATTTACAATACTTAATTCCTATTTCTAGAAATTTGGCTAATTAGCAGAAGCACATATCTATGCAATATTTACTTTAAATTTATCCCAGCAAACTATATTTATAGTGTCATTAAATTATCTCAATCACTTCTGCATTTTAAATGATGGATAGAGTCAAAGTTGTTTTAGGATGGTACTTTATTACCTTTTTGTGATTTAGTTTGCTTTAAATTATGTTTAGCCACTTGATAAATGTTTCTAGTAGTTTCTTCTCCCCAGGAGGTCCCACAGCAAAACACAGTACAAAGCATCCCATTTGAGATCAGAAGACAGTACCCATTTTGTGTTTGCCATGTGAAATGCAAAGACACCTGGAACACAATTCATATTTGCATACTTTTAAATGCAACAAATGCAAATATTCAGGGTCTGTGGGAGCTAGCATGCAACTCAAGTATTTGCTAAAAAAGACAGAATGGCATTTTGATTAAATAAGAACATACCGGATAAAGAAGATAATAAGTTCAGTCAAAGAAAACAGCTACAACGTGTGCAGAGCAACTAGACATAACTGCTGAAATGTGTGATGTCTTTCCTAGCTGGTGTGTGTTTTTCTCTCATGGCTAGGAAGGGAACTGTGGACTGGTGGAGGGGGTATTCAGTTTCAGAAAATGAAATGGAAACAGGCAGTGCCTGTTGTAACTTTATGCTCCTCGCCATGTAGAGCTATTTAAGAAGTTTCAGAGGAATGCAGTCAATCTTAGGCAAGTCTTATCTGGAAGGAGAGAAAAACGTGTTGCCTGGAGGACAATTTTTGAAAACATGAGGGCTGTAGAGGAAGAGTCAAGCTCATCCTAGGAACGGGATTGCTGAGGAAAGGAAAGGTCTATTTGTAACTTCACCTTTTGTGAGGAGCAGCCGGGCAGCCTTTCCCCTACTTCACTGCGGAAGACATGGAGATTCAGTTTTACTTCAGCCTGCGCAATTAAAATTTCTCATACACCCAGTGGCCTTGTTACTTTGGCAAGAAAAACCAGTCTTCCCTCATTATCTAAAAATGCTTAATCCTGTTAAGATCACTCAGATCAGTTTGCTTTTCTGCCTGGCTGTCTTAGATCAGATTTCATTCACATTTGTCTTTCTGTTTTCCAACTGTCTATACCTTGTAAACAAGCTTTTCTTTTCCTTGTTACTTTACTACATACTATAATATTTAAGGGTGTGGAGTGTTTTATGTCTGATAATTGGTGACATGCAGTCTATTGTTTATAAAATCCCAATCAATATATAATACAAGGAAAAGGAGCTGGGCAGTGGTGGTGCACACCATTAATTCCAGCCCTTGGGAGGCAGAGACAGGTAGATCTCTGAGTTTGAGGTCAGCCTGGCCTACATAGTGAGTTGCAGAACAGCCAAGGTTACACAGAGAAAGCCTGCCTCAAAAAACCAAAATACAAAAATAAAACAAGAGAAAAAGGAATTCAAAGCGAACCATACTTTAGATAACATATTCAAGTGATAAGAAACTACCAAATGCTGCTGTGAGTTTCTATCTAATCCTCTGGGTGCATTCATTGTCACTAATATTTACATATGAACCTAACTTCAAGAGCCACCTGTAAGCATGCAAGTTAGCTCTTCTTCTCAAAATTATTCATCTATAATCTTCCCTACTTAATCCATTCTAATTTGTACTGTGAATGTTGTAGTAGTAATGTCCATTTTCCAGACATAATAGTTTACTATTAAGTTGTTAATTAAGTTGTTTCTATTTCAGTCATTAATACTTTACTAAATGTAAACCATTTGTCATATAGAGTTTTACTATATCTCATCACATCTATTTAATATTCAGTAAGTAAACCAGAACAGCGAGATAGAAGCTCATATTTTATTTTATTACAATTTATTAATAATGATTTAAGTAATAAATGGTGATATAATATTGTAACTGTACTTCATTATAAAGGTTACATTGATTTTTAGCAATTCAAATCTTTACAGGTGCTCATTCATTATTTCATAAAGAAGATAAAAGATTACTTCTCATAAATATTACTTCATATCTTATACTCATGATAGATTGCACTTTTCACAAGATGGCAGCAACAGGACTTCTAGATTCACTGGATTTTCTAGAATCTTGTCACTTTGCTATTAGTGGGTGGATCCCATATCTCCTCCCCTTGACCATGGATGGCAATAAAATAGTGGAAGTGACACTGTGTTGGCCAAGTTTAGTTATCAAAGATACATAGCTTTTGTCTGTGTCTTGCTCTGCATAGTTGCCAATGGAAGCCAGCCATAGTACTGTAAGAAGAACCAGGCTCCATGGAGAGATGCTTGTGGAAAGGAACAGAGCCACTGGCTTAGCTTAGCAGCCACCATTAACTACCACGTAGTTTAATGACACCACGTAATTTCATTTATCTATATTAATCTAGATAAACATCTATAATTTCGATAAATGAACAAAATAAAATAACCATGGCTTGGATTATAACCAGAACAAGAATTGTTACTCTTTTTATTTGTTTTAAAAGATAATCATAATCCATGCAAAAGTAAATAAAAACATTTATAGGTGTAAACGTTTCACTATAAAGTATATCCTTTTGATGTGAAAGGTGTCCTCTAGGAAAGCCTGGACTGCTTCTCTTGGTCAGCTTTCATACTGTTAGTTCATAGAACATAGTTAGCCTAATTAAGAACTTAGTAAACTTCTGGTTGTAAAAGCCTAGCCTTTAACAGTTTGGGTGCCTATTCAGGTAGCAAACTGTCTCTGTCATCTTCTCATTTTGAAAGCTACTAACCTGCACTCCCAGCATACTCAGGTAATCTATTTTATTCCCTCTCAAGTCTCTGATGGGGTTGAAGACAAGATAGTTTAGTTTTACAATTAGGCTTAGTTGTTTAGGGGTTAAGATGTTTTTAGGCCTAGTTAGATGTTTTAAGTTGATAATGATGAGATATGAAAGATATTTATTTACATTCAGAATTTTAGACCCACCAGAATAGGAAAGATGTTTTCTGCAAGGCTGCCAAAGACAAATAGCCCAAACACTAAGAATGTAACATTTATACAATTCCTGATTTTGTCATGGTTCTTCTTGCTGTAGGTAGTTTATTGTATATATGTGTAATAATATAAATGTATATGTAAAAAGTAAAACATATTTAATAAAAAGAACTTATTATACTAAAATAATATAACAGAATTAACTTGAATATCTAAAATCTGTTTTATAAATATCATGTAACAAATAAAATTTTATTCAAACAGCACCGTTCTCACCTCCCAGTGATTTCATCATAATACAGACTGAGATTTATGTAGTGTTTCCCTTCCCCCTTCCTTCCCCCCTCCTCTCTCCCTCCCCTCTCTCTCTTCATCCCTCTTCCTTCTCTTCTCTACTCTACTTCTCATTAGGACAAAAAGTCTATATCCTCCAGGCTAGCCTCTGAATTGATATATACTCAGAAATGATCGTGAACTTGGGATGTCCTGCCTTCACCTCCCTTCCATGCCAGAACAAGAGCTCTGTGGAGGTCCTGCTAAGACAAACCCAGGCCGCATGCTTGCCAAGCAGGTACGCCACCTACTGAGCTAGACCTCTACTCTTATTTTCTTTAGTTTTTTCATTATCTTGTGTACAGTGGATTTTGTTTACTTTAACACAAATATTTCTTAACAATTTCCCTAAGTAAAAATGTCCTGGGAGAAATTACCAACCAATAATTCATATTCAACTAAATATCTTGTACTTCTATTGACTTAAAGCAAAGCAAATTGTTTCACAAAGAATACATAAGGCTTGGGGGTGGATATTCCATGACTGTGAAGATATTTTCACTATTTATTCTGCTAGTGAGGCACATCTAGTTCCCAGTAGGATTGACAGTGAGGAACATTAAATAATAAGCAGAGATGCATAACATCAGAGTAAAAAAAAAGAAAAACAAAACCACTAAGTAAATTGCCACTGAGTATGTTATTATCATCTGTTTTATATAATTGTAGTATTGGCTACATCTCAGCGATGTTTACATATGTTCTTTAAAAACAGAAACTTCATTGATTACTGTTATTTATAATCATTAGGCTCAATAAACTCAAAGGCAATATGGTTAAATATTTTGAAAATGCACTAAAATATAAAAACAAAATCTTAGAAAAAGGATATGTGGCACAGAAATGAATATTTATGGATGACATAAAGTTCTATTAAGATGATACTTTATAGTCTTCTCATGAAAATAATTAGATGTATGTTTCAAAAATGTCAAGATCAAATTTATGTCATAAAACATAGAAACAGCTCATGCTACTGTTAAATTGTATCTAGCAATGCCCTACCTTGAAATGATAGACTGAGAAGTTCTGGAATTTCAAAAACAAAATAAGATAACAAAATCACCACACATGGTTTTAGCTCTAACCTATTGCTCTCGACAGCATCTCCTAGGGTGTTCAAGCAAAGAATGAAGATGAAAAGCTTTGTTTTTCAAAGGCAAATTCTTAACAGCCTCATCCATACTGACATTATAAGTGATTGGCACTCTTTTCCCGTTGCATATAATACATAAATGATAAATTTCATCTTGTACTTGTGCTATATTTTGAAACTTTGAAAGTGGTTCTTATGCTGACAGAAAAATATCTGAAAACATATAAAACAAAATGCTGATACCACTGAATAAAGAGTATATTACCTCTTCTTGTATTTATCAAAATTTATGACTGGAGTAAAACACGGCTACAAACTACTTCAAGGAACTATTAAGCTGCTGAGAACTCTGATATGATTTCTTTGTCAGAAAATTACAGATAGCTAATTGGCTAAGTTTTTTCCGAGCTATTAATAGTTCACAAATAATAGCACAAATGATCTCAGAAGTGAAATAGTGATAAAAATGTCTTTCCTTGTCTGAATTATCCACGGAAACATTCACTTGTACTCACTGCTCATCTGGATTGAGGAGTGCTTCCCACTTAAGAATGGGGACATGCTCTCTGCTCCTGCACTGAGACTCCAGGCTGTTGGTGGAACACCTGGTTCTTCCCTGCTTTTGTTTATCCTGCCGTTTGCCGAGTTCTGCTGTGTCATTTTCACTTGATAAAACTTAGCTCAGCATTTGAAACCCAGTTTAGAAAGTATGTTAGGTGCCTCTAAGACCACTAAACATTCAGAGACTTAATTGATCCAGAGAAGCCACATTTGGGGGAAGACATCTTTAAAACCAACGCTTGGGGCGTTCAGGGAGACCAGAGTTAAAGATCACTCTGGGCTGCACAATAATGTGTTATTGAAAAGGTAAGCTTGCATGACTCAGCACACAGGTGTACTTAGCTCCGGGCGCTAATGTAGAAAGGGTACACAGATGACTCACATGTGGGAATGGTCATGCCTGGAGGAGCTCTACTGCTGCGCTTCCTATGTTCTCCCCTTCCAATGTGGTATCACACACAGCACCTTTCCTCCAGTGACGATGCAAAACAAACAAACAAACAAACAACCCAAAACCTCCACCTCCACAACAACAACAACCACAAAACAAGTGCCACAATAGTACCCATAAAAGCTATTAGAACAAGTTGGGCTATGAGGAGCTCTCTTATTAGAGCACACAGAGCTAATATTCCAGGCTCCTAAAAACAAATGTCCAACACACATCACTCACCTTTGCACAATTTGGGATAGATGAGTCATCTACCAATACTTGAAAACTGGCCAGGAGCTACCTTTCCAGATACTATCACAGTGTGTCCTTTCTTTCTTTTCTTTTTCGTTCTTTCTTTCTTTCTTTTTTTGAAATTTTAATTTTTTAAATTAATTTATTCAGATTACAACTCAATTGTTATCCCATCACTTGTATCCTTCCATTCCTTCCTCCCTCCCTCCCACTTTCACCCTATTCCCCTCCCCTAGGTCTATGACTGATGGGGACACCTTCTTCCACTATCTATATGGCCATAGGGTATCAAGTCTCATCTTGGTAGCCTGCTTATTCTTTCTTTGAGTGCCAAGAGATCAGCAGCTCAGGCCTGCTTTGTTCATAGTTTTCAGAGTGAGAAGCAGTACTGGGTGCTACTGCTGGTGCTCAGTGATCCCTTTGCTTATGGACTTCCTTTGAGGGCCCACTACCAATACACCAGAGCGTTTGCTCTCAGCTTACTGCTGCATACTCCCGGACACTATACACAATTGTGAAAAGGTTTGCTAAAAAAGTATTTAATGAGAGTTGGAGAGATGGCTATTTGTTTAAGAGCTCTCACTGCTCTTCCAGAGGACTAGGGTTTTAATTCCCAGCACCCCCGTGACAGCTAACAACATTATGTAACTCCAGTACTAGGGGACATGATACCCTGCTGGTCTCCCTGAGCACCAGGCACACTCATGGTTCACAGATATCCGTACAAGCAAAACACCCATACTCATAAAAGAAAAACAAATACATTTAAAACCATAAAAGTTCTTTAAAATTCTTTAATGGATTATTAAATCTCTTTCTACTTAAAAATCTTCACAACACACTTTTTTTTCTCATTCTTTCCTGTTTCTGATGGAATAATCTACTAAGCTCTAGTAACCCATTATTCCCCAAGCAATTCCCTTCCAGAGTCACTCACAGGTAATTCATCCTTCTCTGTCACCAATAATGGTGTGCACACCTGGTAGACAGGGCATTTACTTGGAGTAGCTTCTGCTTCTACCAGTCTTTCCCCACTTATATTTCTCCTGCAGCGAATAGAGCAAACCAGTTATATAAGTAAAGCTCCTAGGATAAGCATAGAACAATTTCCCTACTGCTGGTCTCTCTGTCATCACCTTTGATTTTTTCATGCCAGAGTTGGTTTTGTCTATGGTACCTTCATCTGACTTAAATGTTGTCCCAATTTCACTTTTTACATTTTAGAATGTTTTATATTCATACAATAAAGTGTTTTAAAATTTAAAGATATTTATGCAATTATTTATGCCCTATTTCACCATACAAACCTATGCTAAGAGAGAAAAGCTACATTTTGCAAATGTCTGTGTTCAGAATATAATCAATCCACTTTAAAATGTTGGTCATCCAAAACCAAGAGGATTGTATTTATATGTTTGGAAGTAGAGACAGAAAGAAAAAAATATATATGCCAAGGTTATGGCAAATACAGTGAGCAATCCATTGCCAAAGAACAGCTTTAATCACTGTTGACTGTTGAATGTAATAAAAAGGATAAATAAATTCTTATTGCCTTTACTTTTTGAAATGTCTTCTGCCAATCAAACTTTGTAGCTTTTGTAAATGTCTTAATAAAAGAAGAGAGAGATTTCACTTTAAAGTGGATTAGAGATCAGGAACTTGAGACAGAGGAAGGTGAGGGTGTACATGGGAGGGTGGGAGGGGGGAAATGATGTAATTATACTTTAACCAACAGACAAAACAATGCGTTAAAGCTGCTGAAAATTAGACCAAGAACATCAAAGACAATTCCTTAATAAGGACTCAAAGCTTGATGCTCCTTAAATCCCCATCACAGAACTCCTGTTAGTCAGTGGGGGAACTGTCCCCACAAGGGTTATACACAATGGGGAAGAATGAGAATTCATATAAATAGCAGGATGGACTTTAATACACCCTGTCAATTAGTATTTACCAGAGGGACCAGGACAACTCTAATGGAAACCTGCTTAATTGGCATCTATTAAGCAACTGATATTTTAAACTTTATATTAAAATCTAACACAGGATTAGTAAAACACAGGATTTATATATTACCATTTTATGAATTGAGAGGCTATTTTTATTAACCAAACTTATTTAAGCATTGCATTTTTCTACTTTTCTTTAAGTTCCATTTTGGTTGATTTATTAAAAGAAGCCACATACTTAAAATTATTTATTTATTTATATTTTTTTCCATTTTATTATGTTTCTTTTTTAACATATACATCTATGTTATTACACATAAATAAACTACATGCAGCAGGAAGAACCACAAGACAATCAGGAACTATATAAATGTTACATTCCTAGTGATTTTGCTAACTGTATTTGGCAAACTTGAAGTAAACATTTTTCCTATCTTGTTGAGTCTAAAATTTTGAATGAAAATCAGTATATATCACATCTCATGTCTTTTAAATGCCTAAAAACATTTTAACCCCAAAACAACTAAGTTTAATTGTAAGACTCAACTATCTGGTCTTCAACTCCACCAGTGACTTGAGAAGGAATAAAACTTAATTACCTGCGTGAACTGGAAGTGCAGGTTAGCAGCTTCCAAAGTTAACTCCTGGCAACACCCAGCCTACTTCAAAGAGGATGATGAGCATCAAAGAACCTCCTTATGGAGATGGTTTCAAATGTGGCAAACAAGCCACTGGATAAAATGTCCTCATTTCTACCACAGATAGAATTTTGCCTAAAAATGGGCAAACATGGATGCTGGCAGAGTCAATGGCCAAACTCTGTCAAGACACAGTAAGCAAGTCCTCAATAGTTCCTGTCTCGCAAATATGGCTGTCAGATTTATTGGGCCAGAAAGCTGAAGACGATGCTCCAATGTTATAGAGAGTTTTGGGTGACTGTTCAGGCAGTAAACTGTCTCTGTCATTTTTTCATTTTGGAAGCTGCTACCCTGCACTTCCAGTTCACTCAGGTAATTTTATTTTTATTTTTTATTTTTTATTATTTAAGTAATTTACTCAGGTTACATCTCAATTGTTATCCCCTCACTTGTATCTTCCCACTCCACCCTCCCTCCCTCTTTCACCTTATTCCCCTCCTCTAGGTCTGTGACAGAAAGGGACCTCCTCTCCCACCGTATGATCACAGCCTATCAGGTTTCATCCTGGTAACCTGCTTACCCTTCCTCTGAGTGTGACCAGAACAGGCCTCCCCACCAAGGGGAACGGGCACCAGAGTTCATGTCAGAGTCAGTCCCCGCTCTCCACACAACTGTGGAGAATGTGCTGTCCATTGGCTAGATCTGAATAGGGGTTCTAGGTTACTGCATGCATTGTCCTTGGTTGGTACAGTAGGTTGAGCAGACCCTCTTGGGTCCAGATCCACCTGCCCGGGGGCCAGATCCACCAGCCTTGATGTTCTTCTTGTAGGTTTCTAGAACCCTCTGGATCCTTCTATTTCCAAATTCTCCCATACCTCTCTCACCTGGAGTCCTTTTAATTTGTTCACTTTACATCTGATTGTAGTCACCTCCCTCATCCCTGCCTGATTCCACCCTCCCTCCTTTGTCCCCTCTCCCTCCCTCCCATAGTCCTCAGAAAGGGGAGCCCTCCTCCTCCTCCTCCTAACATCTGATCTCAGCCTATCAAGTCTCATCTGGACTTCCTGAATCCTCTTCCTCTGTGGCCTGGCACTGCAACCTGCCAGGGGGACGTGATCAACGTGTGGGGCTACCATAGAAAAAAACTGAAGCAAGTAGAAGTCATGTAATAGAGAGTAAGCCAGAAAGAGACCCTTTTCTAGCAGAACATGGCAATACACATGGAGAATTTTTGCCCTTGGAAGACCACCTCAGGGTTTTCTTTGTCCTACAATTGATACAGTTCATCTTGTACCACATTGCGTGTGACTCTTGAAGAAGATGTTCTTTTCTAGTTTAGGAATAGTGCTTCTGCAGAGCTCTGCCTGCCCCCTTCTCCTTGGTCCTCACACTGGAATGATTCCCTAGCAATTATTTCCAAAGTTATGTTAAAGATCTTAAGAGGGGCATTCACAATTTTCTCATTATTCTCTTCTTCCTCATCTCTAACAGACACTGTGTCAGATAAGAAAACACTTAAGATAAAGACTCTAAAATAAAATGCATAAACAGTATTTGTTTTGAGCTGAAACAGATTTCTATCCTCTCCTTCTCTCTTACCCTTTCTCTTACTGAGCTCACTTGAGATACACTGAATGTCCACAGCTAGAACACTGGGGCTTATGGTGGCCAACTTGTAATGTACATGAATGGTCAAGAAAAAGAACATGTTAGCCACTGGTTCTTTTCCTTCCATGGATGAAAAGACACTAACATGCATGAAGCCAAGAATATGCTGAAAACAAAATCATGTTTATTATTAAGTATATTGGTTTGTGAAGAACTGCACATATTTAGTGGGCGCAGTTCAGTGTGTAAAACCTGGGGAAACAATTTTGAACATAATATGAGGAGCCAGGCAGGCAATGACACGCCGCTCTGATTTTACACATTTAGAACAGTGTTTAAACTTCTAAATCTAAAAAATTTATGCAAGCCAAGGTATATAATCTAATATATATAAATATACATTTATTAATGTTCAAAAATGAATACAGCCTATTTCAAAGATATGCTAATTCAACATGACCTGAGGAATGATGATAGACGAATTTGAGGAACTTTTGTTTTCTGTAATTAAGAGATTGTACTTCTAAGGGTAGAAGAAGTGGTGTGAGCAACAAAAATATTTCAATAAACTATAAACAGGAGAGTGTTAGAAGATGTTTATTGGTGGTGCATGACCTCCTAACACGTACGGTGCAAAGAATGCACTTTGTATGTTCAGAACTGAGGCTACAAAGGAAGCTGCACAATGTAGCATTGGTAAACGTTTCCAGAAGCAATTCAGATTCGTTGCACATTAGACTTTTAATAGCTTTTTAGTCACCACCATTCAAAAGTCTTTTATTGTGGCCAAATTTATGACTTCCAAATTCAGTACTGTGAGTTTAGGCTGGGGGACTAGGCTATAGGCTTCTAATCTTATACAATGTGACTGGTGTTCAAAACGGCACTGTGAGAAAGTTGAAAAGAACCATGTAAAAATAGCTAATTTTTTCCTACATATGAAAAAATGTTATAAAATGGGAATTATTGAAGGTTTAAAACCTGGGAAGAACTTTGAGAGTGAACAAAGGGACAAAATAAATCAAGTTCAAGTTGTCAACTTATCCTTTTAATAGTGTCCCAAAGGGAGATACAGGTCATGACACTTGCCACAGTGACTGTATGCTAGAGGTTCTTGTGGCTTTTGAAATATCAATAATTTTTAAGCATTAAAGCAGCTTTAACAATGCTGTGTCATTCACATGTCTCCTTTATCCCACTGGCATGTCAAATTTGATTTCTGTATGAAATAAAGGGATTGAAATGAGGGAAAAAGGAAAGAAACTTATTGCTTTGTGTACTAGCCAAAAAAAGCCATACAACTCCCTAAATAAAATTAAAATAAAGTTGTGAAAATAAATGACATTCTAACTTTTATTAAATAATGTGGATGAATAAAATGTGTCTATACATTTTTGTGTGGTATAATTAAGAGTAGGTGAATGTGTGTGTGTGTGTGTGTGTGTGCGTGTGTGTACTGTATGGGAGTGTCAGTACGTGCATACCATATCACATGTGTAGAGGTCAGAGTAGACAATACTATTTATTCACCTTCAACCTTGGTTGAACACGGTCTCCTGTTGTTCACTATGGAATACAGAAGGCGAAACGTCTTGTGGGCTGTTGGATGCTCCTTTCCCTACCTTGAATCTCATTGTGGGCATCCTGGGCTTGCAAAGGTGTATTAGCACATCTGGATTAACATGAGTTCTCAGAATCTCAATACATCTCTTCCCATTTGTGTGGCAGGTTCTTTACTAACCAAGATATCCCATCAACAACAATGTATTATTTTAATTTTTAAAAATGTAGAAATTTGGGCTAGAGAGATGGCTCAGTGGTTAAGAGCACCGCCTGCTCTTCCAGAGGTACTGAGTTCAATTCCCAGCAACCACACGGTGGCTCACAACCATCTATAATGTAATCTAATACCCTCTTCTGCAGATAAAGCACTCATATGCAATAAATAAAATAAATAAATCTTTTTAAAAAATGTACAAATTTGCAGTGGCTTGTCTTCCACCAATAGTGTAATCTGCAAAGGGTTGGGAAAAGTGACAAATTGAAGAGTTAGCCTCTAGAATAAGAGAAAGTATTTGTGAATTCTTTATTAAACAAAGGATTAATGACCAGAATATATACAGAATTCAAATAACAGAGAGAAAAACCCAGCTCAACTGGGAAATAAGCCGAATAGACAATTCTCAAAAGGAAAACACACACATGGAAATCAAGTACATAAAAATTTGGAATTACCTAATATCAGAGAAGTGCACACCACAAGTACAGCAGGGTACAATTTTATTTCATTGAGGATGACTATTTTCAAAAATGCCCAGTGAAACTGGCTAAGTTGTGGATTAAGAGACACGCTCACAAGGTTGGAGAGAGTGTAAAATTAACACAGCTGTAAGGGCAAACGCTATAGATTAGACCAGTCACTTCTCATCCTGATGTAATAAAATATTTGTGACAAAGCTATTTAAGGGAAGAAGGGCTGGTTCCAGCTAACAGGTTGAGGGGGCATGGCTTTGGGCAGGGGAGGCATGGTGCTGGGAGTGAGAGGCTGGGCAGTCACATTGCGTTGGTGCTCAGGAAACAGAGAACGATAAATGATAATGCTCTTCCTTTCTCCTTTTAATTTATTTCAGGACCAAGTCCTTGAAATGGTGCCACCTGCATTTAGGGTGGGTCTCTCCACATCAATTAACCTAATTAAGAAAAGTCCTCAGAGCTATTCCCAGAGGCTCCACTCCTAGGTGACATCATATAGATATTCCTAAAAATGTAGAAACAGACCTGCCATATGCCTATACATTCCCACTCCTGGATTTATATCCAGAGGAAGTGAAATCAGTGTGTTGAAGAAAAAAAATCTTGCATTGCCATGTTTATAGCAGCGGTTGTTTTTAACATATAATAGCTAAAGAAAACATTGTATAGATGCACAGTGAATATTATTTAGCAACAAGAAGGATGAAATTCGGGTTTTTTGTTTTTGTTTTGTTTTTTTTTAGCAAAATGCTTGAAAGGATGTGAGGCATATACTTTTAATTACTGGTGAAAAGTTTGGCTCATTGTGGTGATTTGAATGAAAAGTGCCCTCCATAGGCTTCTGTATTAGATTATATGGTCTCTTGCTAGTGGTACTAAGCATGTGTGTGTGCGTGTGCATGTGTATGTGTGTGTGTGTGTGTGTGTGTGTGCGCGCGCGTGTGCGTGCATGCGTGTGTGTGTGTGTGTGTGAGTGTGTGTGTGTGTGTGTGTGTTTTGGGGGGTGTGGTGGGGTTGTAGTGAACCTTTATACTGTACAGTCTTTCTGGAAGAAGCACAAAACTGGAGGTGGGCTTGAGAGTTTACAGCATCCCTTGCTTTGTATTTCTCCACTCTGCTTCCTGTGTGGAGTTGAGATGTGATCAGCCAGTTTCTTGCTTCTAGGCATGGGGCTATGCTCTTCTCACCATTATGAAGTCTTCTGTGAAAAAACAAGCCAAAATAAACTCTTCTCTAAGTTGCTTATAGTTATTGCATTTTATCACAGCAACAGCAAAGTAATCAACAATCTCATTTGCCCATTGATTATCTTTCTTATGAGAGGGATCACATGCAAATCTCATCTATTAATGTTTCTGCTGGAGAACATGAATTGGACATTTTTGAAGAGGTTATATAAATTTCCCCATGAAGCATAAGACTTTATATGAATATTACATAACTGTAAAAAAAATAAGAATGGACTATTCCCAGACCCAGACAAAATACTAAATTCTTCAAATTAGAACTATTTTAGCAAGATTACAGTAGACCAATATGAAAGTAGGAAGGATAGAGGGTATAGTGCACAAGAAGTTGAGATTGGGGATATTTAATTTCTGAACAAATAGAAAACTATGGAAAGTATTTAGGGCATCATTTTAGATTCAATACAAACCATATCCTAAATAAAATTTATGAAAGTTGCAAAGAAATAAAAAATAGATTCTATTTGCAAATACCATGATTGTATTTACAGAAAAATCTAAGAATAATGGTGTTCAACAAAATTTCAAGGCACAGAATCGATAAGGAAAAACTCATTATATTTCTGTGCACTAAGAATGAACATATGAAAAGGGAAATATAAAAATCATAATATCTCCACAGGAAATACAATTTGTGTATAAAACTAATAAAACATGTGCAATATCTGTATCTTGAAAATTGAAAAGTGCTGATGAAAAAAAAAACCAAAATAAGTGGGGAAACACTCAACATAGCTAACCTGTCAATTATTCCAGGTTGATTTATAGATGTAATATAATTCCTGTTTAAAATCATAGTCCTTTTTTGCCCATACATAGAAGTTTATTATAAAATTTACATGGAAAAGGAAGAATATACGAGTTAAAACAATTTAGAGAAAAAAGCAAATGAGTGAATGAATTTTTCCACTTGCTATTGAGTTACTATACAACTACAGTAATCAAAAAAGGGTGATGCTAGTGGTTGTTACAGACACAGAGATTAACCGAACAGGATGGAAAAGTAGAAATGGATCCACAAAATACATTCAACAGGCTCCTGACAAAGCTATAAAACAAACAAACAAAAAACAGTAGAGGAAGACCAGCCATTTCAATAAAAATACAACTGCATTTTCACTGGTTTAAAAACAAAAAAGAAGTCAAAATAAAAGTCTTAGAACAAAGCCGGGCGTGGTGGCGCACGCCTTTAATCCCAGCACTCGGGAGGCAGAGGCAGGCGGATCGCTGTGAGTTCGAGGCCAGCCTGGTCTACAAAGCGAGTCCAGGACAGCCAAGGCTACATAGAGAAACCCTGTCTCGAAAAACCAAAAAAAAAAAAAAAAAAAAAAAAAAAAATCTTAGAACAGAGCATTGTGCAAAAATTAACTAAAAAAAGATCATTGGTTTGATTTTAAAATGTACAATATAAAGTGCTTAGAAAATATTAAGGAATAAGAGCTGTTACTTGAAAACAACACTGTAGTCCACAGAAAGGAAAGAGTTGATAAATCATGTCTCACCAAAATTAAAACTTTTGCATTATAATAGACATATGACAAAAATTCTAAAGAAGCTACACACAGGAAAAATATTTGAAAACAATATATCTGAGCCAGGAAAACTGTTTAGAATCTATAGAGTCTTCAAAGTAAACATCTGAGACCAATCAAATTTAAAACAGACAAATGACAAGCAAGGTCTACACATTTTACTGAGAAATATGTACATGTGACAAATAAACATAAAAATATCTTCAATAAAATTAGTCATTAAAAAGTTAAAAATGAAGGCATAATGAAATACAAGTGACAAATTATTGTAGACAGGAGTTAATGTAGGATGATCAGATTGGAATTATTAATATACTGCTATAGTAAGGGGAAACCCAGAGTTAACTGAATTACAATTCAATTTGCTTATGTTTGGCTAAAGTGCGAATGACGGGAGGAAGCAGAGCAAGCAGAGATTTGGCTGAGACAGGGAAGGAGTGGCCAGAAGCCATTGTGACTTAGTGCCCATACAACTGTTCAGGCAGCTAAGCTTTGTGTGTCCCCAGCTTTGGGAGGCAGTCTCTGCATCTTCCAAATGGACTGGACCAAGTTTCTTTGGCAGTCCTAAGACTTCTCACATTAGATAATTCAAAAAGCTGTAAACTTCAGGACACTTTCCACAATATTCTCAAAGAGGTAAATGGCGGAAAACATATTAGTGGAGGGATGACAAGAGTCGTAGGGTGGGGTGCTAATTTATGTTTACGATGGGGAATCGTTATTGTAATATTCTTCATGGCTATTATGATAGTGGACAATAAGCAATAAACAAATCTAGAACTAAGAATAAGCACAAAGATCAGTGGTAATAAAACCAATGGGTTTGGTTTTGTTAGGATCAGTAGACTACTTCTCCTGTATTTGGAGAGTTTGTGTTCTCCAAATCCATGTGTTGAAATGCATTCCCCAATGAGGTGACGATAGTCTAGGAGCCTTTGGGTGGCCATTGAGTCATGAAAGTAATGATTAGATCAGACGTTTCAGGGCTGGGATTAAGCCCAAGAGGGCCATCTTCTCCTTCTACCGCATTAGACACAGTTAAAAGGCGCCACAGCCTAATCAGAAAGCAAAGATTCACCAAATAGCTATACATTGGAGCTTGGAATTATTCTTTGAATTTTTTTTTACCAGCAGGCCTAAAATATATTTTCATTATCTATGAATTTTACTCATAGAAGTTAAATAGTTTGTCAAATAAAATAAGACCTGTAAGTCATGTCCTAGGCTAAGAAATTGAATCTAGATATGTTTAAATTGTAGGCTTAAATTTAGGTAGGTTTAAGTTTTGCTCTGCTAGATGCTGCTTGAGAAGGGCAAATCACAATGCTTTCCTAAAATGTTAGATGCTGTGTTGTCTGAAGCTTCTCATGAAGTTAAGTATTTCTTTCATATTTGTAAGCACTTGGTCTCCCAGAGGGGAATGTTAAAAGGTCTGTCTCACTTGACTTCCATGTTTACATGGTAGCACGGCATCGCGGACTCTTAATGACCATGTCTCTTTCTCATGTAGATATAGCATGCCTTCCATGATGCTATCTTTTCATTTGTACTAGCTTATTATTTCTAAATACTAATTGGTAGGCAATTCCCTCATTTCTCTTTGCTAGTTTTGAGCTTTGCAGGTTTTCCAAGCATCCTTCACCTGGATAATACAAACAAACAAACAGCAGGTGTCCTAAATTTCCTTTCATACTTCATAGCTCCAGCTTCAGGACCTCCCGGCACCGGAATCCCCAAACCTGCACGTGTAAATAAACCCAACAAACAATCTATCTCGACAGCTAATTTCGAATATTCTAGGGGCTGTTTGTTTTCATTCTCTGTTGGTTTTCTATACTTAATCTTCACAGGTTCTCTTTGGGCACCCATTTTAGACCTATGATCTCTTGGAAGTCAATTTCTATATAGTACAACCCACTTACTTTCCAAACCAAAGACAAACAAAGTCTTGAAAAGTGATTTTCATGTAGAAGTCAGGACGCTCTTCCTAACAATCCAACATGAACGTCACTTTTCCAAAGATCTTAATGATTTTGCTGATAATGATTTGGTACTTCAGATGTAATTTTCAGAGACATTTTAACAGGAAACCCGCTACGTCATGTTCCCTGTACATCAAAACGCAGTCTGAATCTTGAATAGTTTCATATAAACATCAAAAAGGTGGGTGGTAGCAGGGAATTTGAGGATGTTTATGCGATCAGATTCACCACTGAATAAGTGAATTTCTCTGATGCTTTTGCCTTTCTGGAACAGCTTAGATGTAGATTTAACTTCTCGCCACTCACGCCATCTAGTGGCGATGGGTGTTAAAGCTTGGTTTTTAAGGAAGACACCGAATGACTGGGGGCGGGGTACACGAACACCAAAATCGTTTGGCCACTACAATTTTCCTGTCTCTCCTCACATCAGTCACCCCTCACCCAGACACCTTTTCCTCCTTTGGCCATTTTAGATTTGTGCAGGGATGTGCAAAGAGCATAAACGGACACACACTCTCAGAGACGCACGCCTCTGCACGCTGACATTTAGAAAAGGGTCTAAATTCTCCTGTCATTTGCAAAGGACGGGAAAGGAGTTGTGTCAAGACCTAGCCAGAGGAGACTTCTCTGACTTTTTCGGCAAGTTGGACGGGTAATATATGAACCTCAGCAACCTTAACATCTGTTTTGAACAAAAATAATTTTGCAAAAATAATTTTGCCGAAATAAGGGAAAGAGGGAGAATCACTTAAAAATTCTGCCGCGGAGCTTTGCAGGTTTTGCGACCCAGTCGCCCCCCAAAGGCAACCAATTCCTTCGCGTTCCGCTCCGCTCACCCTCCTTTCCAGCTTTTCTCGATTTTTTTAAACAACCCCCCCCCCCATTTCCCACGCTCATCTGGAACCGGGGCTCCGGAGGCAGCAGTAAGCCACCGGTCCCCCTTCCTCCTCTCTTCCACCAAACATCCGCGGCCAAGCTCCCTGAAGCTTCCCTTTGTTCATCCCAGGCTCGCTCATTCCCGGGGCAGAACCACCTGGACGCTCTCCCTTGGTGACATTTGGCGCCGGGGTTGGTGGGTGAGCTAGGGTGGAGCGAGAGGAGCCCGAGGGGGCGGGGGCGGAGAAAGGTCAAGGCGAGGGAAAGGCAGGAGACGCCTTTGCCTAACCTGCGTGGCGGGGCGTGCGTGCGGCTCTCGCTCTCTTCCCTGCTTATTTATCGACCGCGCGGGCAAAGCTGCGCGCGCGGAGCTCCGGGGGAGATGCGGGACCACCCACCGGCGGGGAAGCAGCTAGCAGCCCTCTCGCGCCCCCGCGCCGCCGAGCGCCTCCTGCCTCCGCGCCCGGACGACAGCCCGCTCCCGCCTCGGCCCCGGCCCCACGCCGCCACCGCCCGCCCCGCAGCCCGGCAGCCCCGCAGTCCCGGCTCCCCGCAGCCCCGCAGCGCCCCGACCCCGGGGACACCGGCCGCGCAGTAAGTTGGCAGGAGCGAGTGGCCTGGGCGGCTCGCCTCCCCCGCACCTTTTTGAACTTGTTGCTGTTGGCTCTGCCTGCCTGCGCCTGGCTTTTGGGGAAGGTGACAAGGAGGAGGGAGGCACGGAGGGTGGGGGAAGGGGACGGAGAGCTCGCCAGAGCTTTATTTATGCTCCCTGGGAGCCTGGGATCTGGCTGCTCGCGAGCCGTTGGCTCTCCCTTTCCTTTTCCGGGTGCAAGGCGACGGCAAAGTCTCTATGCAACTCAGCCCCGGCGCGCACTTTGCCAGGTATGTACCGCGGGCGAGGCGCATTCTGCGCGGAGGCAGATGCTGCTGCCGCCACGGCGGCGGCGGCTGCCAGCTCCCGGGCTCTGTAACTGTCACATTGCACCTGAGCTGAACTTGAACAGAGAGTGAAGGGGCCCATCTGGCGAACGCTCTTGGTTGGCACACAGGGTGTCTGTCGACGTTGGGGGAGAGCGAGGCTCTAGACCGACGCCCCCCACCGCGAGCCCTGCACTTCACCTCCATCTCTGCAAGCTCAGCGGGACCAGAGGCGGCCAGCAGACTCCAAGGGACTCGGGACAGCAGCTGTGACCGCATCTCTGGAGCTACAACAACAGGTCGTCTTTTTTCGAGACGCCTTTGGCGGGAAGGACTACTTCAAGCGAAAAGGGAAGGTGAAAAGGTTCTTTCTTTTCAGAGACTACCGCTGGGTGACTTTCTCTCTTTCCTCTCTCCTGCACTGTATACTGACCCCAAATCAACCAGACTGTATCAGGGGAGAAGTGAAGACACCTGTTTGAAGAAGCGGTTGTTTCTGAAGTCACCTGTGTGCTTATATGTGCCAGGAGGTACCCTGGTCCAATTGTTGGCAGAGATTTGTTTAAGCTCTATGCAGAGAGATTTGTAGGTCACTGTCTTTTTTAATCTTAGTATTCCAAAGACTTGTCTGTGAGGGAGATCTGGCCTTCTGAGAACTGTGACTTCACCTGGGCCACCTTGGAATAACCGCGTTCCTGTGAACACTGTTCCCCGGTGTTTTGTTTGACGTGAAGAAGTGGGGCATTGCGTTACTTTCATTGTGTCACTTTGGGTGACCCTGATCATTCTTGTGACCTACCCTTCCCGACAACATGGCGGCCGGGGTCGCAGCATGGCTGCCCTTTGCCAGGGCAGCCGCCATTGGGTGGATGCCTGTTGCCTCGGGGCCTATGCCAGCTCCTCCGAGGCAGGAGAGGAAAAGGACTCAGGATGCCCTGATTGTGCTGAACGTGAGTGGCACCCGTTTCCAGACATGGCAGGATACCCTGGAACGCTACCCAGACACTTTACTGGGCAGTTCTGAGAGAGACTTTTTCTACCACCCAGAGACCCAACAGTATTTCTTTGACCGTGACCCAGACATCTTTCGCCACATCCTCAATTTCTACCGCACGGGGAAGCTTCATTATCCCCGCCACGAGTGTATCTCGGCTTATGATGAAGAATTGGCCTTCTTTGGCCTCATCCCAGAAATTATTGGCGACTGCTGTTATGAGGAGTACAAGGACCGCAGGCGGGAGAATGCAGAGCGCCTACAGGATGATGCTGACACTGACAACACAGGGGAGAGTGCACTGCCCACCATGACCGCCAGGCAGAGGGTCTGGCGGGCCTTTGAGAATCCCCACACCAGCACCATGGCTCTGGTGTTCTACTATGTGACTGGGTTCTTCATTGCGGTCTCGGTCATAGCGAATGTGGTGGAAACAGTTCCATGTGGGTCCAGCCCAGGCCACATAAAGGAACTGCCTTGCGGTGAACGGTATGCAGTGGCCTTCTTCTGCTTGGATACTGCCTGTGTCATGATCTTCACTGTTGAGTACTTGCTTCGCCTGGCCGCAGCACCTAGTCGTTACCGTTTTGTGCGAAGTGTCATGAGCATCATCGATGTGGTGGCCATCCTGCCCTATTACATTGGGCTGGTGATGACAGACAATGAGGATGTCAGTGGAGCGTTTGTCACACTCCGAGTCTTCCGAGTCTTCAGGATCTTTAAGTTCTCCCGCCACTCTCAAGGCCTGCGTATCCTGGGGTACACACTGAAGAGCTGTGCATCAGAACTGGGCTTTTTGCTCTTTTCCCTCACGATGGCTATCATCATTTTCGCTACGGTTATGTTCTACGCAGAAAAGGGCTCTTCGGCAAGCAAGTTCACCAGCATCCCTGCAGCCTTCTGGTACACCATCGTCACCATGACAACGCTGGGGTAGGTGCCATTGTAGCAAATGGGATGGGGATTGCACATAG
This sequence comes from Acomys russatus, assembly GCF_903995435.1. NCBI lineage: Eukaryota > Metazoa > Chordata > Mammalia > Rodentia > Muridae > Acomys > Acomys russatus. The sequence goes on along the minus strand of NC_067146.1, from coordinate 20,649,551 downwards.
GTGGGTTGGTTATGAATCTCTTAAGTCTTACGATACTTTAGGATAACTACATTTTTCTCTTAATGAACTTATGAAAGCACTATTTAAAGATTTGGAAAAATATTTTGATCTGTGAAATGGGTATGGCGAAAAAGATTCAAAGTACCAGGGAGTTTCCAGCAAATATTAAGTATTGATACTAGAAAGTGACAAATACAGAATTAATAGAGTAATTAGGAGATGTGGATGGCATGTGTTTTCAACCTAAGAACCCTGTCTTATTTTATATCATAGTAAAATGGTATATATGATTTTCAAAGTGTTTTCTAATATATCAGTATATTATCATGTTAATTTCATTATGAATAATTGTGTGATATTTTGACTATCAGACCAGAAACTGGTCAGCAATAGAAAATGTAATATTTGAAAGTCTAGGTTTGCCTAGACTTTGTCATGCCTACACTTTTCAGAAGCTATGGATCCCACATAGACACGGAAGGCAGAGCAGTGCCTATGAGATTAATGTCTATCACAGGCTAGATGCAAGGTAGAATTTTGAGTTTCAAATCTCTTCTAGAATTTATTCTTTCATCATCTTTGAGGGCACAGAGTTTTACACACAGAAGGACTATAATCTGAACTCATGTTTTCTGAACTGGACTTTTAAGGAAAGAATTGAGATTCCCTTAGGTAGTATACAGAAGAATTGTGTGATTACAAGTGTTAATCAAACTGCAGAAAAGTAGCAGCACTTGCCACAGTAGAGAAGCTACTAAAATAATCTGGGAAGAGCTAGCTGGCTGCTTATTATGAGTTCTTAGATAATCCTTGCGGAGGTGTCACTGCTACCTTTCTTGCCTTGGTAATCACCGTAAGAAGGATTTGGTAATGGCTAGAAGAAGAAAAAAGTTATTCCCAAGGCTGTGTTTTCACTTTTGTCTTTCCGGCTCATTTAATTGGCTTATTTAAATGACATTGTGGTTAAAGTCAACTTAATTTTATTGGACATATTGTACTTAGCAGAATTTCTCATGTTATATGGCCAACTAGTGGAGTATGCATTTATGGGAGGAATTTTTGGCTGCGTTAATGAAGAGACTGGCTGAAGTAAAGTACAGTATTTTGGATTTTGATTAAGTCTCACATATCTTTGGGGATGTAATTAAAGCTTTCACAAAATGAACGAATGGAACCTGGATCCTTTTGCTTTTATTTCCCTTTATCCCATTGGTTGCTTTGTGGCAGACAGGAGAGGATGCAGCTGAGCATTAGAAGTGCCTACCCTTCCACAAAGGAGTTGTGTTTGCTTGTTTGTTTGTTTTTTGTCTTGTCTTTGTGTTGTGCTGAATCAGGAAAGGACAATCAAGTAGTGGGAATTGCTATCATGATTTCACCTTTGAACCTTACTAAAGAAGACCTATGTTAAAAGGAAAACAAAGGAGGGGTTGCTAAAAGGCAGTGCACTTTAACAAATTGGTGGTGTGCAGGTTTTCTGTAAGGTCTCAGGCAGCCATTCAGCGTTGCTTATTGTCTAGAAGACTGAATGTAGGAATCCTTACAAGGAATGGGGACAAGATGCTAATTTTAAGGAGCTGAAATTTCCATTCTAGACTTGAGAAGTAAATGTTAGCATTTATTTCTGAGGACGACTTGCAATTCTTGTTCTAGCTTGAAATGCATGCCTACTTTCTGGAAAACTGGGGCTATGTTACTATCGATGATGAGATTTATTATATAAATTAGATGCTCACAAGAATTCTCTTGTGAATGATTTAAGAAGCTAAGTTGAATATACCTGAGCAGAAACTAAGCAACCTATTTCACCTGTTTGTCCTGTAGGTAAGCAGATAGGACCAGTTAAAGACATTCTACAGCTTGGAGCAGGGTGGAGGATTGATTTTTAAGACTTTCTGTCTCACTGAAGTTGAACATTTTGTTTTTTTAAGAGATTAAGCTAATTAATAACTCAGGTGGAGCAATAATACTCAGGCTTTTAGTATCAAAATGAGAATATATGTGAATATTTAGCAAAGTCTGTGCTTTATACAGTACAGAGCCTTCTCTTAGGGTAATATCTGCAGTTCCTTATCTAAATGTGTGTGTAGTATTTTAATTGCTTGGCCAAATGGGTTCTTAAATGCCTTGTCTCTTTTATGTCTTGTTTTCAGTAGCCTTGTGGCTCTGTTATTTAAGAATGGAAGAGTTGTAACACACCATCCCTGACTTTTATCTTTCATGTTTCAACTTTAGAGAGTTAAATGTAAACTTTCCAGAAAGTATGCAGTAGTTTTGTCAGTTGTCAAGCTATGTCTGATACATGTTCAAGAATTTTATTTTAGGCTTTCTAAGTTCTCTTTCTATGGCTATTATTTTTAATGATGCTAATATTTATTAATTGATTATATTAGATGTGAAATTGATATCCCACATGATATTGTCAGACGTAACACCTGATATAAATACTATGTTCAAGGGGGGAAAAGTAGCCAACTACTACTTGTGAGGTCATTGTGGACTGTATTCAGTTTGTTTTTGTGTTTGAAGAACTCAGTGCGTATATCTTGAGACTACTGTATTTATATAATCTTTTATTTTTGCTTCTTAAATGTCAGCTTTATCATAGATCATAACATGAACAATGCTTATATAAAAGTACCTAGTCTTCCAGTAAAATGAATATCCTTTAACGATATTCATCTTGTATTAGTAAAAGCAGAAAATATTGAAAAATATCAATAAAAGGATATCAAAGAAATCCTTTTTTTTTAACGTTTAGAGTAAGTGATGTGTGTATTGGTTGTTTCAGCGCATCCTTCTTTTTTGAGTGTATATATTGACTGACACAGGACCAGGGGCTCACCTCCCTACCCATCCTCTGCATTCCCTGCCCTGTTGATTTGAACCGTCTGAGCCCAGAAAGACCCCATAGTTCCTCTATGGTTAGGGCTTGGGAGATCATATTCGGTTGACACATTTTACTGAGAAGGAAGTGCTTTCATTACGCCAAATACAGGAATTTTCTGAGCACTCTGTAGTAACAATCAAAAGTTGCTTTGTGAAACTGATGTGCTGAAGTTGAGTCGCAGTTTAAAACACCACGGCTCGCTCGTGGCTTGTGGGTGGACGCAATCCCCGGCGGCGGCGCCACACTGAGGACCTGGAGAATTCGTGTCGTCACGAAAGGCCGCATCAGTGTTCTCAGTCATGTCTTCCAGCCGCAGTGCTCATAATTCGATGCTCAAGAGGTTCAGAAATATTATTTTTGTGATCCATTCCACTTCCCTAGCCATAAAACCAAGTTGCCTACATCAAAGTTTTTATATGAGAATAAAAGCCTGTGTGTGGTTTTTCTGTAAAGCTCAGGCTTACTATGAATATATATATATATTCAAGACAGGGTTTCTGTGGGTAGCCGTGGCTGTTCTTGAGTTGTAGACCAGGCTAGCCTCAAACTTAAGAGACCCACCTGCCTTGTCCCCTGAGTGCCGTGATTACAGGCATGAAGCACTGCGTCCAGCTCAAATGCTGTGATTTTTAACTATATGAATATTATTCTGATTTCTGAGCAAATTTGAAAAAATAAACATTGATATGCTCACTGGAAGGAAAACTAATGTAGAATTACAGCTTTGGCATCTATTTCTAAAGCCTGAAAAAAAACCAAACCTCTACCCTCATTGTATTTCAATTTTAATACTTTTAGCAAATTGCACTTTTTGTTTGTTTTCTGAGACAAGGTCTCCTATCAACCAGGATGGCTTGAAATCTGCTGTGTAGCTGAACTCCTGTGTGGTCTTGAACTCCTCACTGACCTACTGCACACCCCAGCCTTTGAGACCCTAGGCATGTACCATCATATCCAACATGTAAGGTTTGCTTTTGAGAAGCAGAATGAGTGAGAGTCCAGAGCTTAGTCCAATAGTAAAGAGTGTGCTTTGCAAAAGAAAATCCTGCATTTTTGTTTCAGTATCAGATTAAAATTTAAAAAAAAACACACACACACACACAAAAAAAAAAAAAAAAAACAAAAACAAAAACAAACACACACACACACACAGGAAAAACAAAGTAATATAATTTTATTGCAAAATTTCTAACAGTAAATCATTTTTTTCCTTAGAAAGACATAATTTGAGACAAATTTATCACACATATATGATCATAGCTGCTAAATAGGACACTTTTAGAAACATGTATTATTGAAAAGAAGATTGTGGCTGTATCTTTTTCCTTTCTTTCTTCCCTTTTTGCCTTTTTTCCTTTCCTCCTCCCCCACTCCTCTCTTTCTCTCTTTTTCATTCTTTCTTGAGATAGGGTCTCACTATCTCTGAGTGACCTGGAACTCACTATATAGACCATGCTGGCCTTGAAGGCAGAGATCTACTGTTAAGTTACATCTTCCCACTAACTCTCACTATGTAGGTTACATAGGTTTGGGGAATGCTTGGGGAGGGGCGGATTTTAAAATTCACAAACTATCATATTCCCTTGTTTACTTTTTATACATAAATATTGCTAATGTGTCAATCTGAAAATCTTTAAAGTTGAGAGACACACAAACTTAGCTCCCTATTGAAGAGCAATACTCCGGATAGCTCTTGTTTTTATTTCGGCATATTTAGCGTTTATATAAAGTTCTTTTTAGGGAATTATTGCATTGTTGTAATGGACTTTTAAAGAAAATAGAGAAATAAGATATGCATTTGCTTTCCATGTCAAAGATAATTCTTAAATTGTTTCACTATATTTTATTCTTTAATTCGAATTAGAAATAATATTTGAATACGTTTTAAAATTATATATTTTAGCATCTAACTGAGGCTTCAGTGTTTACTTGAT
>NC_067146.1:20557230-20639730 GCF_903995435.1 Acomys russatus | reverse complement strand
CTAGATAAGGCCCTTTCAGGAGGAGGAGCGCATTTGAGCTGAAGAGCAATGCAAGGGGATGGATTGAAAGTGCTGCAGTCAGAGTGATGCTTTAAAGGGAGGCGGAAATGAAGTGGAGGTTAGGAACACCCCTATCCACAATGCTTCAGACTAGAAGGATTTCTAACTTTTGCAGGTTTTGAAATTGTGCAAATGCATAATGAGCTATCTTGGGTATGCAACCCAAGTCTAAACGCAGAATTTATTTCCATTGTATATGCATTTTATGCACAGAGCCTGAATAGCATTCCATACAGTAGTTTTAGCTCACTTGTGTTTTTACTGGGATGTGCTACCTGAGGGTTAGATGTGCTTTCCGTTTAAGACATCACAGTAATACAAAAAGAAGTACACATTTGGTGGCGTTTTGACTTTAAGTTCCAGTCTGGGAATGCAGAACCTGTACAGAGCTCTCAGGGTGAGGAGTCTGGTTTGTTGTAAGTGGAGCAAATGGAGTGCAGGGCTCAGGAGCAAATGGGTTGTGAAAAGTGTGTGGGAGGAGATGATACAGGAGACCATTGTGAAGACTTCTGGCTTCTACCAGCTACAGCTGCTAGATTTGGCACTTGTAAAAAACATTGCGAAGTAGCAAAAGAAACAAGGGAGGGGAGCAATACCTCCTTCTGTATACCTCTGCCGAGCTTCCCTCTATAGGGTTCCATCTGAATATGCCATTCTGCAGTTGTCCCTGCTGAGAGCTGAACCATCTACATGGAGCCCTCTAACCCTGAACCCTGCGTTGTCTTCAAAGGATTGAGCTTTATGTTCGCACATGTCATTCCACATATAATTTTGGGTTGTACTTTTAACCTTTCTAAGTCGAAAGGCTTTTGTGGTTGTAACGTATGGCTTTGGCAGACTGATTTTCCTAGTTCGCTGTACAGTTTTATAAAGAGTCTGTATTAGTCAGGTGCTGATCGCGGCACTGATGTTCGCGTACCGAGGAGGGATGACGACAGTATAGTGGTTCATATCAAGGTGAGCGATAGCAGATGAATCTACGACAAATATGAGTGGAAATACGTGAGAATGGGAGACGTTAGAGGTGGGGCATGGGAGGGGGTATGGCATTCCTGCTCTAAAAATGGACACAACTCCTGCAATAGGTTGAACAAGTTTAAAGCTATTCTAAAATTGACTTCTTTAACTATGTGCAAATTCCAGTTATTAGATTTGCTATATTTTCCTCAGTTCAAAATTATAACCAGTTATTTACAAGATTGTTTAAAATTGGAGTAACTTAAGTAAAATTAAGTTGCTCCTACCTGAGAAAAAGATTACTTAAAATGAGAAGCTGAATTCCACATTTTAGATTAAAGGAAAGAGAGTTGGTGTTCAGTCTCTGTGGGACTTTTTCAGAGATGACAGAATAATTTGGAAACGTTGAATGCAGATTTGAAGATTAGCAGCTGTCTAGTCTAATATTAGTGTTTAGGAATATCACACTGATCTTGAATTCTATTTAAAGGATTTCCAATACTTTTTCTCACTTTGTAGTGGAAATATATATATATATATATATATATATATATATATATATATATATATATATATATCCTTTCTAGGTGTTTTGCTACTTTTGTGAACTTGAATGAGAAAATGGCTCATGTCTTGAAACCCGTGAAGATCCCCATATGATACATATTTCTTAGTAGAGCTAAACTGGGACTATGTAAGTAGCAGGTGTATAAAAATCCACAGAGATAGTGCTTTGATAGGCTCCACAGTGCTGGAGAATCAAGCGTATAACTGGAGACACTTGTGTTCAGAAGAATGATAATTGAACCAACATCATAAAGTGTGTATATATATATATGTCTATATATATGAATTCACATCATACTGTGCATTATGAATTAGCATAACCAAATGCCTATCCACATATATACGAACTATATATGCTTGAAACTAAGGAGATTCACTGTGAAGCTCACCATGGCATTCTGCTTCAAATAAAGCATCTTCCTTCCCTCCACTTTGTGCTGTATCCTTCCCAGAACCTCCTCAGAGACAGAGGTACTGATAAAGAAACCGGGGATTCATGAACGCTAGCTACCACAGTGGTAAAGCTCTTCGTATTGCCTGGTCTTGCACACGATGAAGTTGGGCCAAGACACGTAGAAACTAATAATTACTGTCCTTATACTTTTTAGAGCAAGGCATTGTCTCCCTCCTACATGTTACATAAAGTAACTATTCTAGCCCTACTCTAGTTTAATACATTTTGGGAAAAAAACATAATGAACAGGGTTTTAGACAATACTCAAGAATTTTAAAAAAATTCAATTTTTACCAGATGTGATTGTTTTAGACTGAAAATCAAGCACAAGAATTATAGTCTTAAATTAGATCAATCTAGTAAGGTGTACCAACATTTTATTGAGTCATAAAAGAATATGGCCAATGAACTGTTACGAATGTCTTGTTTTTCTCTTTCAGTCCAAAGGCAATAAAATCATGGTGGCTAAGCTTGCAGAACATTTTAGAAATTGCTCTGTTAAAACTTCTTAATCTATGTCTGAAGAAGCTAAGAGGAAGTACAGACGGAAGTTACACAAAAGCACAGAACTGGTTAGTAAAGGCCCGAATTACCTTTGGAGGAAACCTTTTTTGAAGTCTAATGATCTTTAGCGTAAAATTCCCTGGAAGCCCGCCTGTATTTCTTCATCTAGTTTACCCCACTTCTCATCATTAAAAAGTATTAGAGAAAGCCATCTAAAACCTTCCCTACAATTTAATTAAAATATGATAATTAAAATTACCCCTTTATATTTTATTTTTAATCTTGTAAGAACAGTATGAATTCTTCTAGTAAGCCCCATTTGTCATTAATTCTGAGTAGTCCACTAATCACGGAATCTTGTTAAGCTGAAGGGAATTCTATAACAAAGTGAATGTTTTAACCCCAAATTTTGCATAACTGTCCAAAATAATGATTATGTGCACCATAGTATTAATGACATTGAAATCAGGCTGTGAATCCAGCATGAAATATTTTATTTGACCAATCTGGGAATAAGGAATATAACTAGAAATGTAAAAGTTGAAATATTTGACAAGTTCATAATTGCTTGAAAAATTGCATTATGCTTTCGTTATTAGATGTAAAAGGTACTTTAAAGATAACTGAAAGTCTTTAATCTCAGCACTCAGGAAGCAGAGGCTGGCAGATCTCTGAGTTCGAGGTCAGCCTGGTCTACAGAAAGAGTTCCAGGACAGCCAAAGGCTACACAGAGAAACCCTGTCTTGGAAAACCAATAAAGAAAGAAAGAAAGAAAGAAAATCTGGAAGTAAAGATAATTTAGCATGTATTTTGAGATATTTTTCTCTAGCTAATTAAGCACTATGCTTCTATTTAAAATAACATACAAACTATCATTTTAATTTTGGAGAAGTCTGAAGGGACACTTTAATTGCCTTCAGATTGTAAAACGTTACTATTTTGGGAAACTTTGGTAGTAAGTGGAAACTTCTAACATTTTAGGCTAGATTTTCATGATGACACTAACCTGATAAATTATAAGGGAACAACTGAAATGTCAATAAAATGCATTTAAAAAGCATGGCCTTTTCTTAGTAAGAGCTTGGGTTTAAGTACTAGCATAACTATCAGTTGACTGTAGTCCTCCCAACTTCTTTAAGTAGCAATTATTCCTTATATAACTTCTGTCACTCATCTATGCATGACCCTCTTTATCACTTTGTCTATGTGTTAAACTTAGTAGCTCTACTGATAAGAAACCACAAGATCCCTTTTTTATATTAACCTACAAGTAACAACATGGACCTCATCTTACTTTATGTTATGTTATGTTACCTTCACTCTCCTCTCAAGATAAGCAGCAAACTGTATCCTATATTTATCATTTTTCAATGAAAATTTAAATGACTTTATTGAACTTATGAATGGATAAAATGTTGCGTGCAAAGCTTTTGAGATCATCTCTAGCTTATATTTGGCTTAACAGCGTGTCCAGTGCAGGAGAACTGGTTTTCTAACTTCTATGTATCTCATTCTTTTATGCTTATATAACATAGTTTTTCTAGTATTCTAGTAATGATAGCACATAGGTTTTTGTATGACAATTACTGACATGTGAAAACATTTATCTTTGTATATACCTTGGAGTAAAATTTCTGGGACATATGCTTGAGATTCAGCATTGAAGAATAATAAACATTTCCCCCAAAGTTATTAAATCATTTTATACATTTTTAGCTCTTCATTCTATGAAGCAAGATGGTATCTGGTATCACTTGTACTCAGGACTCTCTGAAAAAGAGCTTAGATATTTTTATCATAACCTACACCAATCTGCCTGTGTGGCGGCCAGATCATTTGCAGGCCCAGGCATCGGCAAACACAGCCAACTTAAAACTCTCTCATAAGGACCTAATTCACTTATTCCTTTGAAATCAAGAGCAAGGATTTGAGTACAGAAATTGACAATAAGTTAATCTCCTGATAAATTGCTGTATTTTATAAGATGTTACATGTAACTATTACAAAGGTAAACAGTGAGGAAATACTTATCCTTTCCACTCAGGCTGATTACTTTTACCAGAATGTTGGTGCATTTAGAGTAAAAATATGGTAAGACAGTTCTTAGACATCCAGAAAAGGAAACATCACCGTGAATAGAGGACCAAACAACAAACTTTTAATAATGGTATGAACTTTTTAACAACAGTACTAGGTAGGTATCACTCATGAATACCCTTTCCATTTTTCATGTCTGCAACAGAAGGTAGTTATGTGATAAGTGTAATAAAGTTAAGAGTTCATAAGTTCTGATCAACTGTTGTTGTTAAATAGATTTCCACTTCTGGCTTTAAAGTAACACACATTTGATACAAAATGTCAGATAATAGCACAATAGAGACTCCATTGAAAGGAAAGAAATGTAATGTGAAAGTGGCTCCCAGGTCTTCCTCACAGAAACAGGGGGCTTATTGAGGGTTGGCATAATTCTAAATGCTGTTGTGTGAAGTGTGCATTGGCCTTGTAAATAACTTTGTTCTTTTTATGTAGAGGCTAAGTAAATTCATATTCATATGATTTAAAAGGACTGTTATTTTATTTACATTAAAAGAGGCGCCTAGTGAAGTGGCAAATGGTGAGACTATATACTAAAAATATATATACATTCTACAACTAAACTGTGTGTAAGAAAAACATTTGACAGGTCACTCGCATTATGTCTGTGTCATTATTTCTCACCTTCTCCAGTGCTCAATTTTTAGATATGTGCATGTTACTTTAAGTGTTACCAAATATGTAAGCATTTCTGGAATACACACTCAAACACACGTTTGTGGAATACAACAAACACAGACACATAACTAAAAATTTATAGATGTAAAAATAGTATTGGGCACATGTTCATGTATTAGCATGTATACTATCTTCCGATTTGATAATACATCAAGGGAACTATTGAGGATGAAATAGTTATGTAGGTGGTAGGAAAACAAATGTTGCTCATATATATACACACATATATATCGATTATATGTACACTGAAAGAAATTAGCCTATACATTTTAGGGTGATTTACAATAAATAAATATATACACCTCACTAAACTGCCAAAGATCATTTCCTTTTACCATTTAGGTATTTTATGAATCATTTTTCTCTATACCAAATGTTTTTTTCATATTCTTTTTCAAATTCTATCTTTCCCCTTTTAATAGCCCTTCACCTAACATAGTTCACTAATAGAATAACATAGTGTGTTCAGCTTTAAATTTCAGTTTCCCAGTATGAAAGCTCAATGTTTATAAAAATTGGTTAAGCTTTTTGGAGAAGTAAACATGAAGTGTTTACCACTACTCTGCCCTTCAGTACAAAATAAGCTCTTACTATCTCATTGTTCTTTTATGAAAATACATTAAATCTGATGTTACACCTGCTGTGTTCCTTTTGTAAATGAAAATGCGTCTCATTCCAGTACAGGGAAGAGTTGATAAAAAACTGCTAATATATGACAAACTCAAAGTTGAAACTGGAGTTTTGCATCACAATTTTTTGTTGTTGTTGAAAATTAAGCATTTCATTAATTTGCTTTAGTAAACCTGTAAACCACCACCATCACCACCACAACAAAGCTCATGTCCCTGACAATTTGGCTTAAATACATAATATTTCCTTAATTTGTTTTTCTATTCTGACAACTTTCAGAGCCTTTGAAACAATTTATTGTCTTAAAGAAATATGCACGCATCAGGAGAGAAAGCAGGGAAGAGTTACTGAAGAACAGAAATCCAGGTAATCAGAGCACAAATCAGAGTAAGGCTGCTCAGACTGGACTGTGCATCCAGTTAAAGCAAAAACAACAACAGACATTTTCCACACGGCTTTCCAAAACTACCACTTGTGAAGAGTTTTAAAATTACACTTCACTTACTTTCAGCCTCCACTCCGGCATCATGTGTGAATGTGCAGGCGCCACAATGACTTTTGGATGTCAGAGGATAATTTTCTGGAGTCAGTTTTCCCCTTCCATCACGTGGTCTCGGGGATCAACTCCAGGTCAGTCAGCAGCATATGCCCTTACCCACAGTCATCGCGTCAGTCTTTTTTTTTTTTTTTTTTGGCTTTTTGAAACAGGGTTTCTCTGTGTAGTCTTGGCTGTTCTGGACTCATTTGTAGACCAGGCTGGCCTCGAACTCACAGCGATCCGCCTGCCTCTACCTCCCAAGTGCTGGGATTAAAGGCGTGCGCCACCGCCGCCCGGCTTGTTAAGACATTTTAAGAAGAGGAAAGTGAGGATAAATTTGGCACATGGGTTTCTTGCCAGCACAGTGAACTGCCTCTGCACCAGAATATTGAGACATAGTGGATGAGTGTTTTTTATTATAAATAATGGTGGAGGAAGGTGTGATATTTCAACACATAATTACAGTAAATAATGATGGAGCCATGTAGTTTTAGATATAATCCGTTTTGCTGCACGTAGCAGGATAATGTTGCTGATTTTTAAATTGACGAATAATATTTCGCGGTCTGGATACGTACTACCATTTCTTTAACCTTCCATGCCTTAGTATCTTGCTAGATTCTGTGTCTCAGCTATGACCAACAGTCTAACAGTACACATGGATACAGATGTAGCCTTCCTTGATATGCTATTTCCTTTGGCTATATGCCGTAGGAGGAAGAGGGTTGGATTATGTTACGGTAGGCCTCCCTTTAGCTTTTGAGCAGCCCTGTTATGGCTGTGTTAACTTACTCTCCCAGTTGTAAGTGGTTCCTTGTTTTCAGATTAACATCATTGTACTTAATCCTTTGTCAGATGACTATCCTGCAACTTTTCCCCCATTCAAAGATAGTAGATTAACTTTTCCCCTAATTCCGTCATTGTACGAAACTCTGCAATTTGACAAAATAACATTTGCCCATTTATTTTAACTGCGACTCCAGTGATTTTGAGTCTCATATTAAGAAGTGATATATTTATTTCTTTTCCTGTCTTGGAATTGTTCCTCTATTGATTTCAGAGTTTCCGGTTTTGTTTTTAATGCTTTTGAGTAATTTCATAGCAGTTGAATGATATGAGCTGAACTATTATTGATTTTTAAAAATTTATATATTCATGAATACATATTCATTATAGCTAAGAAAATTTTCAGAAATCAAAATAAAAGTCTTAAAATACTCTAGCAGAGTTTTCATAGGAACTGGAAAGAGGTTGATTGAAACCTCTAACTTCTAAATCATCATGAGAGACGCACAGACAGGGTAGCACATCTGGAGCGATGCTTGACAGTGTAGATACAGATCCCTATTAAATCAAATCACTTATTATATTCAATGAAACTCCCCAAGTTGGCTTTACTCACTTCACATTGTCTTCAGAGGTGGGGACCGTGACCTTAGTGTTTTCTCCTTTCTGCTCATGTTTTCAGACCCACCAGTCTAGGAGGTGAAAGATACTAGTACTACAGGGATGAACCTATTCATCCTAGCATTCACAGGAGCTACATCTTCAGCACGGTGGCATTGCCAGCTTTTAAGGTTAGTGATGTCCTAGTACTGTCAGAAACAGGTAGGCTGAGCTTTTCCTGTACAGGATAATATATCATGTATGCTTAGCCTGGATCTCCTGTAGAGCAAAAGAGCTTAGAAAGCAGACACACAAAAAGCATTGGATATTACACATCCCACCACATGAATATTTTGAGTAATTTTCCTTCTTTGTCATGCACTCCAAGTAAGTGCACTGTAATCACATATAGGTAAATTCAACTGATGGATTCTCAGATTGCAATTGAATATAATAGAGGAAATTAGTGTTTTAATTTCAGACTGGATGCCACTTGGCCAGAAGGTACTGGAGGTCATTATGCAGGCCAGGCTACGCTGGCCCCGAACTTGCAAATTCTTGCTTCTGTCTTCCCAATGTGAAGATTATAGGTCTGAGGCAGCACCTCTAGCTTTCAGGAGCATCTTACCTAAATATCCACCAAATGGCTGACTTGGTTTCCGAGGCTGTCTGCCTGAAGTGCTTCGTGTTCTCTTCTGAACAAAGGACAGGAGGACATAAGTACAGGAGTATGTACAATGCGTTTCCCTACAGGATCTAGAGTTAAAGGAACCATCTTTTAAAAAGCATTGCTCTGGATTAATATTGCCAGGAATTGGAATTCACTTCTAATCTTGGAGAATGACGTCTGACGAGCAGCAGCTTCAGGGTCTCTGGACATTGTTTTGAAAAAAATGAGGAAATCAGTATTCATCAGATACAACTGAGTCCTAGTATTCTGAGAGGACCTCATGCTAACCTGCATGCTATTTAGCGTCATTATGATCAGGAGGTCTGGTGGAGCATTTGCAGTCTTAATTTTAAGTGAGATGGCTTATTTCAATTCTAATATGTGGGAATAACCTTCTGTAATGCCGTCTGTGAGAAAAATATAAACGGATGGTACCAAAGTGTGAGGGAGTGAGGTGGAGATCAGAGGTTGTATGAAACAATCTGACTGTAATTAAGGGAAATATAAGCAGATTTTTATACCCCTGCTCTGTGTCAAGCACCATCCATGGACAGAAGCAACACAATTTCTTTATTCTGTGAATTGGCTTTCCTACTTCATTTGCCACATTCTATACAGTAAGCTAAATAATAAAATGGACAAGATGGAAACCAAATCAATCAACCAACCACTCAAAGAAACCCCACCACTAAAAACTTGCTTTAATTCAGACAGCACTAACAGGAAAGTTAATCAGAATATCTTGGTTAAAATATAAATAACAAAAACCAGAGGGACATATTCTGAGAGACATGGCTTTACTTTGGTATATGAAGTTTTTCTGGGATAAGATCAGAGATGTTTCAGCTAAATAACACATGTCCTCACTCTGCCTGCTGCTGGTGTCTCAATAGGAGACTCTATCTTCAACCAAAGATCTGAGCCACAAAAATAAACAATCACTCTTATCTTTTTTTCTTTCTTTCTTTTTTTTTAAGGACAAGTGGGTTTGCCAAAAAGGCCAGCTGTCCTTTCCCTTCACCAGAGGCCAGACATCAACATCAGCCAACTGTCACACACATTGTGTTCTAGTTCTGACTCGTTTAAATTCAGAATATTAAAGACAAAGCAACTTCAAATTTTTACCCGTGTTGTCTTTCTGGCAGGGCTGTGACTCTTGTTCATGTTTTCTTTTACTTTGTTTAGAGGAATCTTTTGAGGATCCACAGCAGCAACTAATTTTTAATAGGGTTTCCCCCTAAAATCACCTTGTGTTTCTTTTTATTTGTGGTATCGCCAGTAAAAAAGAGAAATGGAACCAATGGTTCTCTAATGCGTCACCTGGAGCCATGTTGCAGTTCAGGAGCTTGTTAACAGAAATCCTCACTTCAGAGAACCCCAGCCTTTAGTTTATACCACCTCCATAGGTTATAAAACATTGTATAGAACACTATAGGCACACAAAAAAGATTTTTTTTTCTTTTTGCTGTAAAGGTTTATTCAATTGTAGAACCTTCTATCATTCCTAATATTTTTGAAGCTACTTCGTCCTTTGATTTCCAAATATGTGTATAAAAATCAAGGTTCCAGGGGTGCCTTTTCCACTCAGTGTACGTACCAAGTATTATCACATACAAAGCAATTCTTGAATTTTAATTCTTTATTGATATGCTTTTTGATTCCTCTATAAAACTGTCTTCCAAATCCTTATCCATTATTTTTAACCATTGAAAGAAATTCTCTTGCAGCTTTTGATATTCTTTCTTTGTTCTGCACATTTAGTGTTTTGATTATTATGTGGTGGGAGGATTTCCATTTTGGCCCAATCTATTTGGTGTTCTATAAGCTTCTTGCTTGTTTATAGGCATCTCTGTGTTTAGGTTGGGGACATTTTCTTCTGTGATTTTGTTGAAAGTATTTTCTGGACCTTGGAGCTGGGAGTCTTCTCCTTCTTCTATTCCTATTATTCTTAGGTGTAGTCTTTTCATAGTATCCTAGATTTCTTGGATATTTTGTGTCAGGGACTTTTTAGATTTAGCATTTCTTTTGACTGCTGTAGATTTTGTCAATTGTATCATCTACACCTGAGATTCTCTCTTCTGTCTCTTGTATTGTGTTGGTGATCCTTGTGTCTGTAGTTCCTCTTCTTTTCCCCAGATTTTCCATATCCAGAATTGCCTCAATTGTGTTTTCTTTATTGCTTATGTTTCCATTTTTAGCTACTGAACAGTTTTATTCATTTCTTTCTCCCATTTTATTGTAGTTTCCTTCATTTCTTTAAGGAATATATTCAATTCCTTCATCTGTTTGAGTGTATTTTCCTGTGTTTTTTGAGGGACTTATTTTCCTACCTTAAGGCATCTATCCTTTTCATCTCCTCAGAGTTATGCTCATGTTCTTGCTCCTCAGGTGTGATAGTATCTTCAAGCTTGCTGTGGAAGTGCAGCTGGTTTCTGGGGATGCCATATTGTCCTGGACTTTGTTGCTTATGTTCTTAAGCTGACCTCTAGTCATCTGGTTGTCTCTGGTGTTAGCAGGCCTGGCAGGCCCTCTGTTGGCCTTGTGTCTGGTGGGTCAGATCAGGAGTCAGCAGCACAGAGGGCTCTAAGATGAATGCTGCTAGGCCCAACACAGGCCTTTTTGGGATGGAATATGATAGGGATTGGGTCCCGTGTATACCCCACCTCTGCTGGCTCTGCTGGCTCTCTGTTGTCTGTGTCCCAGGTCTCTGCGTCTCTGCTGTCTGTGTTGCTGATGGGTGAGGAAGATTGAGGCAGCAGAGGAGAGGGCTCTAAGCTGAATATTGCTCGGGGCAGACACAGGCCTCCTTGTGATGGAGGTGGTGGAGGATGATGGGAGTTGGGTCCTTCCAACAGCTCACCTCTGCTGGCTCTCTGTTGTCTGCATGCTCATGGATCAGTAGGATCAATACAGAAAAAATGGCCGTCTAACCAAAAGCACTTGGCAGAGTCAATGCAATCACCATCAAATTACCAACAGGATTCTTTACAGACCTTGAAAGAACAAGTCTAAACTTCATATGGAAAACCAAAACACTTCTGGAGGTGTCTCCATTCCTGACTTCAAGCTATACTACAGAGCAATAGTAATAAAAACTGCAAGGTACTGGCATAGAAATAGACAAGTTGATCAATTGAATCAAATCCAAGACCCAGAAACAAACCCATATGCCTATGGATAGTTGATTTTTGACAAAAGAGTGAAACTCATACAATGAAAAATGACAACATCTTCAACAAATGGTGCTGGTCTAACTGGATGTCTACATGTAGAAAAATGCAAACAGATCCATGTTTCCTCTGCACTAAACTAAAGTCTACGTGGATTAAAGACCTCCACATAACACTAGGTATACTAAACCTGTTAGTAGAGAAAGTGGGGAAGAGCCTTGAAATCATTGGTACAGGAAACAACTTCCTGAGCAGAACACCAATAGCTCAGGCACTAAGATCAACAATTAACAAATGAGACCTTTTGAAGCAGAAAAGCTCCTGTAAGGCAAAGGACACTCTCAATAAAACCAAAGGATAGTCTACAGACTGGGAAAAGATCTTCACTAATCCTAAATCCAACAAATGGCTAATATCCAAAATATATAAAGAACTCAAAACATTAATCAACACCAACAAAATAACCCAATTAAAAATGGATTACAGAACTAAACAGAGTTTCTCAACAGAGGAAACCAGAATGGTTGAGAAGCACTTAAAGAAATGGTCAGTGTCTTTAGTCCTCAAGGAAATGCAAATCTAAATGACATTTAAGATTCTATCTTACACCTGTCAGAATGGCTATGATTAAAAACTGAAGGGAAAGAACATGCCGGTGAGGATGTGAAGAAATTGGAACACTTCCATTGCTGGTGGGCGTGCAAACTTGTACAACCCCCTTGGAAGTCAATCTGGCAGTTTCTCATAAAATTTGAAGTAGCTCTACATCAAGATCCCGCTGTACCACTCCTGGCCATTACCTGAAAGGGCCCCACTATACATAAGTGACACTTGCTCAACTGTGTTCATAGCAACTTTATTCATATTAGCCAGAGTCTGAAAACAGCCTAGACATCCCTCAAGTGAAGAATAGATAAAGAAACCGTGCCACATTTACACAGTGGAATACTATTCAGCTATTAAAAACAAAGAAATCATGAAATTTGCAGGCAAATGGATGGAACTAGAAAATGTCATCCTGAGTGAGGTAACCCAGACCCAGAAAGACACACATGGTATTTACTCACTTTAAGTTCCCTTTAGCCTTATTGTACAGGATCAATAGTATGCAATGCACAGACCCAAAGAAGATAAGTAACATGGAGGACCAGAGGGAGGATGCTCAAATATCACTCATAAGGGGAAATAGAAAAGACAGAGGTAGTGGTCGAAGAGAGGGAACAAGGAAGGAGGGGGAGCGCAGAGAGATACAGGGTGGAGGTCTGACCAGGGGAGAGCCTGGGCAGGAGGACAGAAGGCCTGCAGAGAAAAGAGAAACTGTGGGCAGGAGTACTTCTGTGACAAGCTGAAGACCAAATCAGGGTCATTTCCTGGGAGAACATGAGGGGGACTCTGGCAGAGACTCCTAGTAGCAGAGACCATAGTGTCTAAAAGGGACACCCTCTAACTAGACAAGACCCTTAGTAGAAGCAGGCGAACAATAACTACCCATAAAATCTTTGAGCCAAATTTTACGCTGTTTACAAGATGTGCAGGGACAAAGATAAGAGCAGAGAGAGCAGAGACTGAGGAAATATCCAACCAATACCTGGTCCAACCCAAGACCCACTCCACTGAAGAAAGCCACCCCCTGACACTATTAATTATACTCTGGTATATTTGCAGACAGGAGCCTAACAGAGTTGTCCTTTGAGAGTAGTTTGAAACTGATACTGAGACTTACAGCTAAACAATGAGAGATACATATGGAGTCTCATGGAAAAGTCGGGAGAAGGAGAAAAGGATCTGGAAGTGACAGGAGCGCCACAAGAAGAGCATCAGAACTACTTGCCAGGACCCAGAAGGGCTTGCTGAGACTGAAGCACCAACCAAGGCCAGGCACAGACTGGACCTAAGCCCACTATCAGTTGTATCCAATAGTTCCACGTGGGTCCTATTGTAAGGTAAATGGGTACTGTCTCTGATAGGGACTCGTATGCCTGCTTTTTTATCACTTTCCCCTGACCATACTGTCTTCCCAGGACACAGAGGAAGAGGACATGCTTAGTCCTGATGTGAATTGATGAGCTGGGGTGGATGGGAGGGGCCTTCCCTTTTCTGAAAAATAGGGGAGGGGAGAGAGGGAAGAGGGAGGAGGGCAGGACTGTGAGGAGAGGAAGGATAGGGCTAGGATCAAGATGTAAAGTGAATAAAAAAAGTTTAAAAAATAAAATAATAGATATACCCACATTTCTGTGCTACTTCTCTTTACCCTTGCTCTTGGCTCAGAGTTACTCATATCTGTCCTGAGCTGTTCTGAGTTTCAGACAATAATTTCCAGATTCATATCATTAGGAAATATTGTGTCCCTGGCTTTTTATAGACAGCATAA
This sequence comes from Acomys russatus, assembly GCF_903995435.1. NCBI lineage: Eukaryota > Metazoa > Chordata > Mammalia > Rodentia > Muridae > Acomys > Acomys russatus. The sequence continues at coordinate 20,625,651 of NC_067146.1, read as the reverse complement.
GATATGCGCACATGGAGAGTATTTCTAAAATCTCATGCAAAAACATTAGGCTCAGAATATTATCTATCTAGAACCCCACTTGATTTGTTAAAACACTCTATATTCAAATATGGAATTCTAAAACAATAATATTTTAAATATATATGCATATTTATAATTATCTTTAAGTACTGTTAGAATTTGTGTATGTGTGTGTGTGAGAGAGAGAGAGACACACACACACAGACAGAAAGACAGAGAGACAGAGAGAGACAGAGAGAGAGAGAGAGAGAGAGAGAGAGAGAGAGAGAGAGAGAGAGAGAGAGAGAGATGTGTCAGATGTCAGTACTACCAGCCATAAGTGGGAATCAGGAACATTTTCTTACCTGGCATAAGCAGAGTCACAGTAACAGAAAAATGCTGAGCAGATTCTGGGCACAGTTAGTAGATTTGCTTGGCACTCATATCTTGAGCAAAAATCTGGAATCATCTGTCATTTTCTGAACCTTAATTCATACTACTCAGAACAGATGTGAAAGTCAGTATTGTTGCTTAAAAACAATCCTTTACTTATGCGTTATATTTACTTTTGTATTTATGTTTTCATTTTTGTATGTATTTTATCTAGCATGTGATCAACATTCATGGAATAAAAGGAAAAGATAAAGGAAATTATATTTACCAATGCCAGAATATTTGAATAATTTTCAAGTATCGATAAATGTTCTTCTAGCACAAGGATTGACAAGATTGCATTAGAAACAGGAACCTTTTTAGGGTCTTAAAGCTCAAATCCTGAAATGATCTGTGCTACACGACATGGTGTTAGTTTGCCACACTGTAGGCTCTTTTCAGTAGCCATGCAGTGATTGTATTAGTTATCCGTATACCTCATGTTCTCCAGCGGCTGTGCAGACTCAGGCACACTTGAATATTATTTTTCAGCAGAAACATAAGCATGATGCCCAGACACACAGGAAAGGAAATGTGTGCTTATATACAGATCTTCTCTGGTATCTGGATTCCTACCTAGATATATTGACTGCTCCTATGTGCCAGGCAATATACTTGGCACTATGAGGACAGTTGTAAGCGTAGGCAACTAGATTTACAAAAAAAACATGACTTTAAATTCTGGCTCTTTTCACAGCCTAACGCTATTAAGCATGGAAGCTGTTCAAAATTATATTTGTTAAACTATGGCACCAGCCAAGGACAATACGTGCAGTCAACTTCGAACCCCTACCCAGATCTAGCCAATGGACAGGACATTCTCCACAGTTGAGTGGAGAGTGGGAACTGACTTTCACATGAACTCTGGTGCCCCATATTTGACCACGTCCCCTGGATGGGGAGGCCTGGTGGCACTGAGAGGAAGGATAGCAGGCTACCAAGAAGAGACTTGATACCTATGAGCATATACAGGGGGAGGAAGTCCCCCTCAGTCACAGTCATAGGGGAGGGGAGTAAGGGGAAAATGGGAGGGAGGGAGGAATGGGAGAATACAAGGGATGGGATAACAATTGAGATGTAATATGAATAAATTAATAAAATATATTAAATAAAAATAAAATTATATTTGTAAGAAATAAAGTTGCAAGGAAGTTTTTAATGCTCTTAAATGATCATTGTTTGCTTTATCAGAAAAAAAGTAACAGTAGTCAGTTGTTGGCACCTAGTTGGGAAATTATAAGAGTGTTTGAACATTAGTTTTCTTCTCTCAGGCCTCCTACTATTCTTTTAGGCTGTCTTAGCAACTGTGGCATGGCTAGTTGAGCCGATTTCTTTCTCTTCCTCTCTCTTTCTGTTCATCTAAAACCTAAATAATCAGTATTTTTCCAAGAAGGTTAAATATTTCATGCCAGCTGTCGTGTTAACTGATGTACTACACACATTGGAAAATAATGTGATTATTCTCTTTGAACATATTCTGTAGTATTTGTTACAACACAGGTTTGTCATTTTAAAGGTAATTAGATCAAAAGAATCTCAAACCATTGCAATAGCCTTCTTACATTTTGGCAAATATTGTATGAAACAAAGAGCTGACATCACTTCTCAGCTTTATTTTTAGTCTTTAGATTTACTTATTTTATTTTATATGTATGGATACTTTGCCTGCATGAATGTATTTTGGACCAGGTGTATGCCTGGTGCCTGCAGAGTTCAGAAGAGGGAGTTGGATCCTCTGGGATTGGAGTTTGGATGCTTGTGAGTCACCTTGTGTGCGGATGCTGGGATTGAACCTGTGTCCTCTACAGCTGCAGAGGCATCTCTCAGCCCTAGAGTCCTCCGTTCTCTAAGAGCTCTGCTGCCTTTGTTCTCCTGAGTTTTCATTCACTCGCAGTAGCTCCCCTTCAGTTATACAAGAGCATAAGTCATTTAACTCCATGGTATGTAAAGTCACTGATAGTATCATAGATGTTGGCATGTAAGTAAGACTCCTCTCAAATCTGTGTGGTTACTTATACAGAATCTTGAAATTAAAAAATCCCTTATATATACCTAACTAATTCTTTCATACATTTGAAGTCTTTCATTTCTACTATATTCTCTGCATTAAAAATTATTTATTTATCCACTTTACATCCTGATCATAGCCCCCTCCTTCCTCTCTTCTCGGTCCCACCCTCTCTCCCTCTTCCTCCATCTCCTCTCTCCTATTCCTCAGGACAGGGGAGCCTCTCCTATGCTCCCAGCCAGCTCAAGTCACAACAGGACTGAGTATGTCCTCTTCCTCCTGGCCTGCTGAGGCTGCCCCGTGAGGGTGAGTGATAAAAACTGCCGGGTTCTCTGCATTCTATGAACGTCTTAAATATCATATGCAATTAACATTTTAAGGCAACTCATTTCTTTTGTTGAACGGCTCTTTGTTTTTTTTATCAGATTTAAAAGAAATTGAACTGAAATGGGCACCCTTTTTATCACCCACTTATTCAAATGTGATCTCATGAGGTCTAACTGGGTATGCTTTCATTATCACACCATTTTCCGAGTGGTAATTATGTTCTTGGGCTTTTCTTCTTCAATAGACGTAACCTCCTCATTCCATCCAGACATTACTGTGTACTTTTTCCTGAAGGTCATTATTGTCTTGATGTCAATTTTGAAATGAATTTGTTTACAAGAGAGCACACAAGGTGTACAACATGCTATGATGTCAACAATGCATGTCTCAGAATAGAGCCCAAGCACACAGACTTAGCATCCATCCTTTTTTTTTTTTTTTTTTTTTTTTTTTTTTTTTTTTTTTTTTTTTTTTGTTTAAAGGTGCAAGTTATATATTTTACTTTGGGGTTGGAATGTTACAGTGTCGCTTTATCTCTATTTTTCTTACATCGTCTACTTATTTTACCTAAGAATAAATGACACCACATTCTTATAAAATACTGTCACATTTTATCCTATAAACTAATAAAATGTACTGTTTAAGTGTTACCTACATACATAGCTCCAGTGCCTTCACTAATCTAATTGCATGATAAAAACAGAGCAAAACACACCCTGCAATATTTCTTCTAAGATGCTACCAAGAAGCTACCAGTAGAGTCTGGAGCATCCACCCAGACAAACCACATAGGACAAGGACGAGAACAGAGCTCACACTACAGGACCTAGTTGAGTTGACTGAACAACGTAGGATATGCCAGTTTAATGACTTCCCCCTTCATAACCAAGATGGAAAAAGGAGAGGCTCAGACTCACATATCACTCCCATTTCTAGTTACTTGATCACATTCACTACAGGATGAAATAGCAGTATTTTTGCTCTCATTCTAGTTGTTCTCATTTGATGAATAACTGCCTTGAGTCTGAATTGTTTTCGTCTTTGTTTTAGGGTTCCACATACACGCCTTTCTTTTCCTGATAAACCAATATGACTGATAATTGATTGATGCTAATTTGGTCTTTGTCCAAAATGCAAAATCCGCATTATTTACAGAAATGCATAATCTTGAGAATTATTTGTATAAGTCAAATAATCAATTGAGCTGTCAATCTAGAGAGAGAAATACTATAGAAAAGGCTTATCTCAAACTGCATCAACACTAGCAATAACGAAACTGAGTTTCCTGCTCGGGTGGACTTTGATGGCTATGATAGAATGCACTGCAGTATTTTCTCCTGTATAGATGGAGTGTGCTAGGCTGGTATGCAATGGCTGTGCAGGCCTATGGTTTGTCATTTGCAAAGTTCAGCATTTCTAGTTGAGATTACTCAAGCTGAAAAAAAAATGCCTAATTCAACCCTTCCACATTAGTTTAATGAAAAATGGGGACATTATACAAATTTTCTTTCTTTTTCTTCCTGTTGAAGGCAGAAAAGAATCTTTGAAGAAATTTCAAAAATCTTTTGTTTGGAATTGTCATCCAAATATCACTGAGATAACACTTGATTTGACAAAATACCCATTCAGTCTGGAAGAGAGAATTGATAGTCTTCCTACTTTAGAAATGAAGTTTATCTGGAATATAAGAGTTTGGCTACAGACAGCTTTTTGGTCATGTCAGTAGTAATGGACAAATACATATTACCTGAAATAGTATCAACTTCCTTCTGATAAATAGGCAATACTTATTATCTATAATTTTCCTCTTAGAATAAGGTGTATTTATTACATTACTTTTTATTTATAAAATTACTGTATCTGATCTGATTACAGTTAGCAATATATTAAATAAAATGATGAGATTATAAAATATCTATAGATCTTTTCATAAAACTTAAAGTTTAGAGAAATATACATTATAGCAAGTACCTTATACTGGTTTCAGAAATAATTTTCAAACATTAATTAGAACTTGATTAAAAACATTTCTATGATAAAGGAATTATAGCATTAATATGGTTAATATTTATAAGAAAATGTGATCATTAGGTAAATGTTTTGTAATGTATCTGGATATTTATCTTCTCTACTTTTCTGAAACATATGAATATATGCATGCAGATATATGTATACATATAAAACAAATTTTCAATATATTTCTTATTTTTGTTGTACTCTTTTCTATATTATAAACTCTTGGAGGTCAGAACCTGCCTGTATCTTGACATATTGTAATATGTGAGCATTTAATGCATTCTTCCTTTGATTTTTATGTAAGATTTGGTAAAAAATTATGTGGTTTTCTATTTATAAAGGGGAATTGTCTTGACACAGAGATAATGATTTTCAATATGTAGCACTAAGGATTCATATTGAAGCCAAGGAAGAAAACTCAATAAAACATCACTTTGGTTCGGCTTTTGTTCCCAGAGTATCATAATGCTCCTTCTCAGGAACTATTAGAATATATAAAGATTCTATCCTTTTGTTTATTCGGCAAATATTTGAGTATCTACACTGGACCAGGTTCTTGATAAGTGTTGAGGATACAGAGATTAATGAAGCATATTTTCCACCTTGAAGGAATATGTTGTGGTAGTCACACACATTTGTGCGCATGCACAGACACACACACAGACACACACACACACGCACGCACACAGACACACACACACACACACAAATATCACATTATAACACAAAACTTCACTAATAAAGTTATGCCAGAGAGTTATGAGAGCTCAAGGAAGGTCACCTAATCTAGGTGGAGTTTGCATCCTTGTTTATGATACTTGAATGAATTTTGTAAGTACGGACATTATCTAATGCAGAAGAATTAGAAGAAAAATGATAATATTCCAAGGATCGGAAATGTCAAAAGCAAAGGAATAAGTAGCTGTATTGAAAGTGAAAACACGAGCTGTGTTTAATAATCACTATTACTATCAGTTGTAGGAAGGCTTTCACATAGGGTATTGCTTTTTTTGCAATTCATGTTTAACCTGTTTGTCTGTGGAGTGTAACTGTCTCACGTCAAATATGGCAAGTCCAGGAAGCAACACAGGAAGTCTGAATCAAGTCCATTCAAAGCCTTGTCACTGTGACGCTGGACAGTTCAACAGTGCAGAGTTGCTGTTGACTGGTCCCGAACACAGGATGCACAGGCCAAAAGGGCAGAACACTTCTACAGCAAGGGTTCATGGGAATTTTTTTATGTAGATGTTGAATTCTTAGTTATGACCCACAGCAAGCTGAACATTTTTCTAATGGGTAGTACTAAAGTTTTCAATTTGCTTCTAATGCATTGAAGGATTGGCAAGTCTTACTTAATAATGGAAAAATAATCTTTCAGTTTTCTTTTGGCAGCTTCAGGTTGCATTTGTGTACAGAGTATAAGAAACTGAAACATTCCATTTGAAGGTGACAAACCTTTCCACTTTTGAAAGTTGCATTTTACAAATCATACTTTTCCTATTGAAGTGTTTACGGTTGTCTGTCCTTCTAATTGTTGTGTTGTACAAATTTACTAATTTTTTCTTAGCTGGGGATATCATTAAGTTTAATTTCCAGGACCAAGGAGACAGAAAAATCTATTTTCAATATAATCTCTTAAAATCAAAAATTTCATTTCAGATACTTCCCACAACACAATTTTTTGGTTTATGATTAGGTTGACGATGGCCTTGACTTCTCAGAAACAGGACTCTGCAGGTGTCAGTACTATGAGCATATGGAAGCCTCCTTACTCCACAAGAAGTAGTTGTAAGAATGAATTGTGTGATTGTACATTGGATAAACTATGAAAATACATTTGATGTCATTATGTAAATAGTTGTTGAAAGAAGTATTTTCTAGAACTAGGAGAAATGAGGAATCATCATGTACAATTGGGCGTGTTGGCTGTGATGGTAGAAACCAACACGAGGCCTGGAAATGAGACACCAGTTTAAAAAAAATGTCGAGACTGAACAGTAAAAATGGGCAAACACTAACTAAGCCCCTCATCCACAGTAATTCTTTTCTCTGAATATTTTAGGCTGTTGCTTATTTTTTTTAAATGAAAAGGTATTCCATTGTGTATTTTTGTGAATTTCGACTTAGCATTTTCATGATGCTATTTTAAAATAATATTATTAAAAATAATTTTAAGCATAAATGTGTTTCAGAAATGTGATTAAAAACTTTTCTACTCATATCTTTTTTGTTCATAGTTATTTCTCGGGGATGTTCAAGAAGACTCCCATCTAATAAAATATGTTGGGGCCACTTGGAATATTGTCTTTGCCCTGTTCATTATCAATCACTGTAAACAATATTGTTTATAGTTTTAAATTAAACTTAAATTAAAATAGCCTAATGCCATACTGAAGACTTGCTGAGAAAGGAACTACTATTTATCTCTTCTATTCAGTACAATAGCTACTAGCCAATTATGTCTACTAAGTATTTTGTTTCCTTAGGTTTTTTTTATGTTTGTTTGTTCTTTTGTTTCGTTAAGATAGCATTTCTCTTGTAGTCCTGACTGTTCTGGTCTGGCTATGTAGACCAGGCTGGCCTCAAACTCAGAGATCTGCCTGCCTCTGCCTCCCCAGTGCTGGGATTTAAGGCATGCACTGAAGAGATGGCTCAGCCATTAAAGGCTAGGCTCACAAACAAAAATGTCTACCAAGTATTATGTCTACTTCAAGTGGCTTGTGAGATGGAAGGATTGTTTTGTTTGTATATTTTTGAGGAATTGTTTGACTTGTATTATTTACTATTATTTCAGTTTACATGGTCACATATTGATATGCTAATAGATAAAGTCTATATTATGTTTATTGTATGGTTAATAAAATTCTGTATTTACAATGATACATAATGTTAACTTAAACCCAAACCTCTCAACAAAGATATTTCCCTACAGGTATGGCAGGCCTCAATGGCACATGCTCCTCATTAGGGTATTGGAATAATAATAAAGGCAGGAGCTTGTTTGGCAAGCATTTCACTCATACTAATGTGCTAAATATACTGAACCACATAGTCATCACAGGTGAGCAAGAAGTCTGAAACACACCAAATCCACTGACTAAAATCTTCTGGTCATTTTACTTTTAGGTCTAGCTATTTAGTGATTGATGGGTTCGTGATTTTAAATTAAATATTCAGTGTGATTTTGATGATGGATGATTGGGACTAATTCCTTAGGCAGCCATACATTTCTAGTGTTCCTAATAATAATGTCTAAAAATAAGTGGTAGGGACTGCCCCACCCCCAAAGCTTCTGGTGGCAAAGATTTGGGCTCATGCATTTCTTTTAGTTTCTGCTTCAATAACAAAATGTTTTAGAACAAAGTAAGAAATAATTCTTCAATGCCTACTTGTGGTAAAACTACAGCTGAGTATGAATTAATTTTTTCTCTTGTTCATGCATATATATAATAGCTGAGCAGTACATTTGAAAGTATAGCTCTTACCCTATCTAATGTACCTATAGTTTCTTGGTAAACCATTAGTGCTCAAAATGAGTTAAGGTATATTTATTGGCTAATGGGAAAAATCTATCATTTAGCCTTACTTTTTTTTTATTGTTCTGTAGTTGGTACAACAGTTGAATCTATTCCACAGACCTTCGAAGTCACAGTGAGGAGTCACAGAAGGAGACCCTAGCTGCAAGGTAGCCCTCTGACCTCCTTTTCTCCCTACCGCCTATTAATTTGCATGTGAAAGTTCACCAAATTAAGTTTCCACTGCTGTTTCTTTAAAGTCAGTGTTTCAGAGCGCTTTGATTATTTCGTCCTCAGAGTTACACACGTGCACCCGTTTAATTTTTGAGACCGAGTCTCTCATTGGGATTTGGCATGCAATAATTAGACTCAGCTGTCTGGCTGGTGAGACCCGTGCCTCTGCTTGTGTGTGCCTCTCCTCCTGGTACTGTTTTCTCTCCCCCAACCAGGGTTCTTGGGATCAAAGTTCCATCCTGCAGCAAGCCACTCTACTGACTGTATGGGCCTGGGTCACAGGCATTTAACATGTTTTCCAATTATGGCTACAGTGGGCGAATCGCTGTCTACATGTCCTGTGTATGGTCAAGAGTAAGACAAAGGAAACTGAAGTGGGAAAATGCTTTGAACAATGTCATAGTTTTGCCACGAAGGATTGTTTTTAAGACCAACCATGACCATGTCTAGCTGCCTTGTTTAGCAGTTTCTGAGAGAAGAAGCAAGCCTGTGGCTCTGAATGAGAGTAAGCCTTCCTTCGGAGGTTACCTTGGCACTACAGCGATGCCCTACCCTCTTGGAGAAATAGGCAATAATTACATTAGTAGAGGCATATTAGATGTAAAAGTCAGCATTGCCAAGGCTGTTCACTTTAGGGTTTATCCAGGCTATTCTAAAGAATGAGTCAGTGAGAAAAGAGTAGGTCCCACTGAGTGTGGTTCTGAGAGTAGGCTTTGACAAGAATATACCCAAAAAGGGGAAAACTGGCCTTTAAAGAATGGCTTAGAAAAGATTCCCTTCACTAGGCTGACAAGTGGAAATGGACTAATTCTTGTTAATAGGAGATTTACAGTTTTCTGATTTTACTCTGTTGTGTCTGGAAAATAAGAGTCAAATGATAAAGACAGTTCATAACTGTAAGGTAAACCCTGCAGCAGAAACACACAAAGGAACTGAGTGATGTGTCCAGGAAAAAAAAGAGCCTAAATGCACATGATATCTTGGCGCAATGGGCATCTGTTCTGATTGCTAACTGGGCAGAAAGAACATTTGGATTGTTATTCATGGATAATGATAGGCTGGTTCGATTTTAACATTAAAGGAAGAATAGTTTTTCTTTATAGTGACTGTGGGTGCTTCTCAGAAGAAAGAAAACCGAATAGGAAACATGTTATAATTACAGATCTTTATGTTATTTTTAGGGCTATGGATGCTTTATAAGATATTATCATTAATTATAAGCATTAATTATAGTTGAAGTGAAAATCTTCAATAATGTTAAGAAACTACTTTTATTTCTTAACATTATTACTCCTATATATTTCAAGTTTCCACAGATTCTGCCACTCAAGTCAAGTTTCCCTTTAAGTACCTAGAACCCACAGTCACACTTTTAAGTTGTCCCATGAAAATAGATTAATTACTTAAAAATAATAATGAACAATGAATTTTGGTTGATAAAAATTGATATTTTGTATTTTATTTTAACAAACACAATTATGAAATGTAGTTTTTGGTTGCTTAAAGGCAAAAAAAAGCCCATGAAGAGAAATGTACCAGGGGCCTGTGAAAATTATCATGTGACATAGAGAGCTAAATCTGATCTAAAGAAACAGATGAGTATGGTTGTGTCCATGGAGAAAGCACAACTCTCTCTTCAGAAGGAACAATAGATACTTTAATCCAGGACCAAATTTGAGTGCCCATGGCTTATAAACATAGATTTAGTTAAACCCAAATTCCATGTTCCAACAAGAATGCAGTTTCATGAAGTTTTACAGTTTTACAGGACACAACTAGTCAGAAACCAAAGCATGTTTAAAATATGCTGGTGAGAACACCAAAGAGATAGTTAGGGTAAGTTGAGGAAATCTCTCCTATAGGGATCAGATGCTGTACCCAATATTCATAGCTCTGAGGCAGGTAGAAGCTAGGGTTCTGCTAAGTTAATAGATTCCAAAAGGTTTTTATCTATTAGCCACAGAATGCTTGTTCTGACACAGAGGTGCGCAAGGGATGAGGGTATTGAGGAGGCTAAAGCTCCTGGACGTCAGACACAGCTCCTTTGCACAATTTCTGTTGACAATGGTATAGACCTGCCAACTCTGTTACATGGGAAGCCAAGCCGGAGTGTTGAAAGTTCAAAGCCAGCATGACCTGCACAGTGAGTTCAAGGACAGGCTCTACAATGCATTGAGACACTGTTATAAACAAACAGAGAGACAAAAAAACAAATGAACATAAAATTGAACAATTAAACCACAAAATTGAAATTGCTGGATATGTAGCCTAGTGGTATGGTGAAGCCTAGCATGTGTGAGGCCTTTTTCAGTCACTTATACTGGTACATAAACAAGAGACAAAAGCCCTGTAGAAAAGTCTCTGTTTGGAACAATGGTTTCTACACAGAATTCAACTACAACATATAAAAAAACAATAACTAAAAATTATGTTATATTAACTCGTGACCAAATTGTCTTTTAAGTGTTTTTACAAAATTACCAAAGTTAATGGTTACAACAAGCTTCCACGGAAGGATGGTATTATTATTTTTATTTTTATTTTACATGACCTTGTGCCACTCCAGTTTGTAGGCAGTGACATGGAGCCATTAGCATTAAGTCACCACAACAGGTATTATTATCTCCAGCTGGGAACTCAAGTAGTCTTGTCATGAGATGAATGTGGAAGCTTTCCTATGGCATCGATTGAAAAAAGCTTCAACAGTTTCTAAGGATTTGTACAGTTCTTTCAGCCTTAAAAAAAAAACTGAATTATTTATTCCATCCCATTTATTTCTGGATCCATCTGCTTCCTTTATAATAAATGCTATGAATATTACCACCCGGATGGCTCATGCAACCAGGAAGCCTAATTTCAAAACAGGCTCATATTTGTCAACTTCTGGATGTTATTTCAATGATCATTGCTGTGTAGAGAGTTTGAACTTTCTGAACTTTAAAATTGTCTGTGAGCTACACAGTTAAAGTTATTATTTCTTTGAGCCAAGATTTAGGTAACTACTGTAAGTTGAGGGTATGGTAATTAGTTAATTATCAAAAATGGAAGGACATGTCCTGCCATCATATTGGACATGGCACCCAAGGAGCAGAAATCAAAGGAATGAAATTGCTTAACATCCATGAAGACTTTTTTTTTTTTTTTTTTTTTTAGCAAGAATTACATTTATTGACTTAGGTATTATTTTGTATCCATGCTTTATAAATTTCTTCTCTAAATATACTATGAGCTTATTTGTCACAAACTAGGATGCCAAGCCACAATGAGATACATATTTGTTATGAGGATGTAATCTTCTCCTTTTTTTTTTTTCCATCCTGTATCTTGTAGATGATACAAAGCAATGTTTACCTAACTGATCCATCTATGATACTCAAATCATACTGAAGACTTTCTAAATTTTGACATACCATATTTTTTGGACCATAAGATAACTTCCCCCAAAAAGTGTGTGTGTGGTGGGGGGAGGGAGAATGAGAGTGCATCTTATGGTCTGATTACTGTTTTTTGTTTGTTTGTTTTACTGCTCTGAAAACTGGGTGTGTCTTATGGTCTGAAAAATTCGGGACTTCTGCAACTCCCTATCAAAGTACACTGTAAATACAACAGAATTAGGGAGTTATTTCATGATGTATTTTGATACTAAATAATAGAGTATGCATATTACTAAGTGGGGCTGAAAATGTATGTGTCCTTTAAATATCTGAATCCACTAGAGTGATAGGAAAGCATCTTATAAATTTCATACCAGGTAATATGGTATAATTCTTTTTAGGATTCCTAAGAAGAAATTATATAGACTGTATTTCAATGCATATTTCTGCACTTCAGACTTTGTCAGCGGTCTTTGTTAGCCAACTTTAATTATCTCTTTTCCTGAGCCTGTTTATCAGAATGAGTTATAAATGGAAGGACCTTGTGTAGTTTCTAGAGTTTAACTGATCTAATGCTCTCATTATGCATGCGAGTGTAATGTGGTCTGTCAATGTGCATCACCCCTGCAAGGTCACACAGCTGACAAAGGACAGAAATGGGCCTGACGGCAAGACGTTTGAAACGGGGTCCCATCCCTGCCCTTCACACAGCACTCTGTTCCCGTTGCTGCATCTGACACAACTCAGATGGCTTTTGAAAATGAATTGTACTTTGTGTGGCTGATGTTATTATAAAACAAAAAAACTGGGGTGATTGTCACAAGTCAGTATGACTAGAAAACAACCGTCATTAACATCTGCATGTGATCACAGCATGGAGAAGTGGAAACACTGTTTCACACAGGTCAAACCTGAGCATCCTTCCTCAGGATCTAGCTGGGTGAGTTCCTGATCTTTTCCTCAATACACCTACCCCAGGCCCCCATATGTAGCCCAGGTCTCACATCCTGTGCTCCAGCCTAATTTGGCCACTTCTTCCTTGTCTGTCTCCAAACTCTGGGCTTTATGTGGATCCACCTTCCTGGCCCAATCTACAGGTGCCTTCCCCACCACATCCAACCTCTCTACCCAGCCATATCGTGTATCTGATGAGGGTTTATCTGATGAGTCTGCCTAGTCCTCCCATCATTATACCTGCCCCAGCCCCCAAATTTATCCACAGGCTCCAGGCTTGGACCAGAATGCACACCCTGCCTAGCAACCCAGTCTCATTCCTCTGGACTCCATTACTCCTAAGCCATACTCAATCTGTAGGCCCAAGCAGACCTGCACAAAATTTCTTCTACCCCAGCCTGTTCTGTCCACACCAGACACAGAACTAACAGAGGGGAGAGGTCAATATTTCCAGATCTCTTTGCAAATTACAAAGGGAATGAGTGATTAAAGAAATTACTGCAGTATTTGAGAAAGAGTAAGTCATGAGGTTTCTTCCTAAAATTATTGTCAGTACCTGGAATTTAAAGACACTGTAGTCTTGCCTCTGTAAACAGTGGGGTAAGGAACTGTATTTTCAAGGAGGGCTGCTATTTTCTTTTTCTTTTATATTTGCTTTTCTTTTTTCTCTCCCTCCCTCTGTCTTTCCCTCTCTCCCTCCCTCCCTTCCTTCCCTTCTCTTCCTCTTTCTTTCCTTCCTTCCTTCATTCCTTCCATTCTTTTTTTGTTGAGGTTTATTGTTAAAGCTAAAAAATAATCATGCAATGCTTATTCTCAAAACCCAGAAAATACATTATGCAGCACTTGTGTCTTCTCCTAGATGCTTTGTCTCAAGTAGGTTTTAGTTTCCAAAGTCACATTTAAAAGATAAGCAGGTGATTGTCTTTAAGTATTCTGTCAAGGACAAAGATGTTTCTTTTGTCACGATTATGGAAGGTGCCTTTTATATTTGCAGCTTCTCTTTGGATATTCTAAGATTTAGAACTATTTTCAAGGATATTAAACAGAAAGTGAGGTTAGTCTCTGCCTTCCTGAGCACCTTTAGATTATGGAAAAAAAAAAAAAAAAAGGAAACCAAACTTTCTGTACTTACTCTGAATGTTTATGTCTATCTTCTATGAGTCAGTGAGTTAAAGTAATGACTGTATAAGTGAATACCATTAGGGATTGACCTGACTGACAAGAAGTACAGTAGGACTCTTTGCATTCCATTTCTGTTGTTAGAAGGATCACAAATTACCACAATACCACACAATCAAAAAAATGTAGACAGAGACTTGATTTCCATAGATTTTGTTGTGGGTTGCAGCGGGACCTTAGCTGTAGTATTATCAGGGCTTTAGATATCTACCTTCCAAAGATATTCTGAAGCAGTTTGACAAATTAAACTTGTCTTTGCAATGAATGAGAAACCATTTATCCCGTGATCCTTTGTCGGTCTGCAGAGGTGGGTCCTGTTCCCAGGGATCTTTGCTTTTAATTTATAATATTGAATTATATATAAAGCACATCTACTTAATCATAGCATAAATATAAAACACTGATGATTTTAACACATACGCAGGTAGGATATGTTCTGCCACTTGAAACAATATCCCTAATATTGCAAACAACAAATTGAATTACACCTTTCCCTGGAGACTCATACAGGCCTGTGTGAGGACAGCCACTAGACCTGTGATACCAGCTTTCCCTGGTGCTCCAAGGAGGAAACATGGTTCCCTGCTGGTACCTGGTTAGAGATTTGATTCTCGGCCTGGTGTTATCATAAGATGATAGGACCTTGAATAGCTGAAGCTTGAGAGCATATTAGGTCAATAAGTCCTGTGCTTTAAAGGAGCATTGTACCCTGCCCCTGCCTCTTATGTTCTGCTCTGTTTCCTGGCCGCCATAAGGTGAGCAGCTCACATCACATATGATATATTTGTAAACAGCAGGCCAGATGACTTTGTACTAACTCTGCCAAATGTGAGCCAAATAAGCCTTTCTGTTATTCAAGATGATTCATCTTAAGTGTTCATTGCAGTGGTGGAAAGCTGATACACACACCTAAGAGCTTGTTAGAAATGTTAACACACATGTTCTAGACAGACTGCGTCATAAGCTGCAGAGCTGGAACTGCCGATCTCTGCTCAAGGGGACTCAGCTTATTTGGATGCCAGGTAAGGTTAAGAAGTACTGTTATAACTTGGCAACTCCCTCCTCTTTTCACCTATTTTGTTCCTCCCCGTTCATCCTCATCCTCTCTTATGTTTCCTTTCCTGCTTCTTAAGTTTTCCATCCTTACTCACTCTCCTTCTATCCTTCTCTTCCTGTTTCCCCTTTCTCTCAGCTATTGTGAATTAGATATTGAAACGAGTTACTGCATTGTTATTAAGCTGGAGAGGCTAACTGATTTAATGTACGTACTTATCTAGTTACTAGGAAAGTCTGCATAGATGAAAGGATATATAATGCCCAGTGCATCTGTAACAGATTTTGTTAGGGTCAGGTCACCAAGATATTGGAATGTTCTTCAAGAAACCACCTTCTATTGTCAATAGTGTCATCCTTGGAGACATTCTTTCTCTGAATATAATAGAATTTCAAAGCTTACTGATTTAATCTTTCATGCTTCAAATCCAGATGCTGTTCTATTCTAGGTGAAAGATTGCTATTTCTTCATTATTAAAGGAGGAATTGTATCTTCCCATCTATAATTAGTAACTTCACATCAAAAGGGGAGTAATTTTCTGAACCAGAGCTTTTCAGAGTATCAAGAAAATAATTTGGAATGTCTTTTTATAAGATTGAAAACTGTGAGGCTTTCAACGTACTGAATAGTACGTTCAAACTATTCAGGTGAAAATGTGCCCAGGCTAAGCAAGAGATAAAATACAAAATATACAAAATACTTTATATTTTGTCTCTTGTGGTACTTACTATACATCTGTGCTACATTATTTCACCCAAAGGCTGCATGTGTTGTTAAGATGCAAAGTAAAGTGAAAATGTAGCCAACATGGCATGTGAGGAAATTAGGCAGGTGTTGAATCTTCCATTCAGAGGCAATGCAGGATTAGCTTCTCTTAAGGACTACTATAGCTATCGCAGAGCCTTGCTTACGTTTGGCTTCTTAAGTCAGCCTTTTATACATCGATCAACTTCTACAGCAGTGTTTTCTTTCTTGGTGCCTTTGTAGACCCTATCGATTCCTGCCAGGCTGTCTTTTATACTTTCCAAAATGTTTCTTCTCTAGGCTTCTATGATGAAATCTCAATATGCCACTAAATAGAGGCAAGCAACACAGAAGCTTCCCCAGGGGGACTGCACTGTTTACAAACACTTATCAATTTTGTTACTGGTAACTAAGCTTTGATTTGCTGAGTGAAGCTTTTAGGGTGGCTGTTCAGTCTCTGAGGCTTACCTCTTTCCTTTGTCAGGGCCCTGGACTCAACAATAATAGTATAAACTCCTATGTATGAAACAATGTAGCTTTATGGTAGAGTAACTTGACTGTCTTTTAGATGACAGGACACCTAATTGCACTTAAAGCCTATGGTACAGGATAATTATTTAATTTCTTGCATCTCTGACTTTCTTCTCATAGTTCCTCAAATAAGAATTGTGTGCTATCTCTTAATTTAAGTAACCAGGTGCTGCTCTGCAGACTAAGTAAGTGTTACCTTTGCCTTGGAATGTCATTTAGACAGTGACTTAAAAATTATACTTGGTGTGTGAGGAGTGCTGGAGAGATGGAGAGGCCACAGCAGTTATCAGCACTTATTAATCTTGCAGAGGACCTGGGTTCAGTTCCAGCACCCACGTGGTGGCTCAGAACTTTATATAGCAACAGTTTTGGGGATCCATCGCCACCTTCTGACTTCTACAGACAACAGGTACACTTGTGGTACATATACCTATGTGCAAAGGAAAAACATGTACATAAAATGAAATAAATGCATATTTAAAAATAAAAACTTTATGCATGGATAGTAGCTACAATCAACATAGTAGTATTTGTCTTCCCAAACCAAATATTTTTTAAATCCACATTTTTGACCACTTATATTTAGCCTTTGATCTTTTGTGTGAACTTATTTGAAGAAAATATTAAGTATAATTGATGAATTAACTTCTTTGCAATTTAAAAGTTATGTACAAAACAGTAAAGTTTAGAAGGCAGTGAAGAAAGGAAGTTGAGATACTATAAAGCACAGGCTAGTTACACTCTTGTTGTAAACACCATTAAAAATGGCACATTATGCATACATCTTTCCATTCTTGAACAGATGATGCATTGGAACTGTCTGTAACCTCTGAAGCACATGTATTTTGTCCCCTAATAATTTCCAGATTCCTCAAAAATATTTTCTATGAAATTCAACATTTATGTTCATAGATTAATATACCTTCTGAATCTTTTCTGAGTATTTCTAACTCATCTTAACATACTCCCCTCCTTTTCTTTCCTCCAAGACATATGCAAAATAATATCAAAACTAGATAGAAACAAAGGGAAAGAAAAGAGATTGGTATAGGAGTTGGATGGACAGATAAATAGAGTGTATTCAGAACACTCCTTACATTGCTTACTTAGCATGTTTTCTCTACACATTTTATCAACAGACTCACTTTCCAGTTCATAAAGTGAGCAAGAAGAGTTTCAAAAAACTCACTTGATAGAAGTATCAACTGTTAATACCAGAAAGTAAGATACAAATGCATTTAAAACAATCACATTTTATCAACGTATTTTTTCCGAATCAGTAGTAACTGCAGCAAATTGAGTAAATAAAACTCCCTAATTAAAAGTGCTTATGTCTACCTAATAGCATAATGATGTCACTACAGATGGTAGGTGGTATTGGAGTAACTCTCAGATATTTCTATCTCTACACTCATGGTGCCTGATACTTTAGATCATGCACACAGAGAAAACAAAACAGTGCTTTCTAAATTATTTTAAGGTTTAATCATGTTTATTGTTTATTGAAATCCCAGGCAATCTGCAAAGCATAAAATAATGGGTAATAATAGTTAACATTCTATTAAAATGTTAGCATATTACTAGCTGAATTTTAAAATAACCTAGGTACTTGTTACTAACCATTTTATTAGATAAATTTTATAGAGATTCTAATTATCACTTATTAGGAAATTGTTAGTCCAAACAAACTCTGTATGTTATATACACTCATAAAACACTTATTTTTTACCATTTCTTAAATGCATGGTGACTGCTCTTAAAATATCAAATGCTCTACTGTGTTTTCTGTGCAGTTGATTATAGTTACTTTAGGGATTTGCACAAGCTACATATTAGCATTTTTTAATATGTATGAAATTCAAGGGACTATTGTTAGTACATAAATAATCTTCAGTATTAAAATTTGTGACATATGGACTTATTGACAATAAATGTTTTACATTCTTGTCTGTTGTACAAATTGTAAAGCTGTGTTGCTACTCTCACCTGACCCTGGAAAAAGAAAAGTTGATATTGTGTGTTCAAATTAAGATGCATTGCAAAGATGAAAACGAGGAGTAAGAGAACTTAAGCTTTGGTGGTTCTGAACTCTTGATCAGTGTCAAATATATTCCAAGGAGTGTTTCTCCAATGCTGCGTTTGCGATTGGAAATACTCCTGCATCGATATAAAAGGCTTCTTTCTTCTTTTTTCTCTCTGAAAATATTTTTCAAAATCTGATATTATCCTACCCCTGCAAGTCTGACCGCCCTCAGGCAGGTTCATCACTACCGGAGGGAGATGAAACCTACAGGGAGATGACAGAGTCCTCCCTCGGTATGTGACTTTGTTGTTGTTTTATTAATATTTTCATTTTTTTTGTACTGAGTGGCATGATTAATAGACAACAAGTACTTTTATTTTCTTTAGAAAATTACCAGAGAGTATTTTTTAATGCCTTTTAACACTGGAAAACATACATACAGATTTGGGGGGGCAGTGATCTACCCTCTCCTCTGTTCACTTATTGGCTCCTTATAACTTGAATCAAAAATATATGAATCACAATGACTTCATAATATTTGCTTTTTGAAAAGCAAGAATTATTTCTTTTCTTCTTTAAAATGTGGCACAATGGCAAGACCAGTGCGTGTTTATCATAAGACTTAAGGAATAAGATGTGAAATGCGTAGGCAGAGTTAAAAGACTCAGGAGACCTGATAAGATGATACCTAAGGCCTTGTGATAGGGACCTGAGCACATTTTGTATTTTTCAATTCATGAGAAGAGAAGGCTTTGATGGTCGTTGAGGGGAAAGGCTAGACCAAGAACTGGCAGTTCTGTATCCACTTAATTTCTGCAGTGAAACTGTCTTCCCAGTGATAGGAAAGTGTAGAACAGGCAGAGCAAAGTGTTTGGACATGCCTGTGTGGTCAGATATACATTGTCTCACAAAGTGCACTGCACAGCGTGCATCCTCTCCTCAGAGAGCTTGCCTCATCCACCTGAGTGGAACATATCAGTGTGTAGAAATTGGAATTACTCTTCAGAACCGAAGCAAACTTTAATAGATGCTGCGCAAGCTTTTGGAACTAGACACCATGAAGATTCTCTGGGCTATTTCATTAACAAGTTGCATCTCTGCAGCCTCCATTTCTCTAAGTATTTATTGAATAGATAATAGGAAATAACTACTTTCTTTGTGAAGTCGTAAATAATATGGCAGAAGGATATTAAACCCACTGAGATGTGACAGAAGAGCTAAAACTTGTGGGTTTTTGAATTTTATGATGCGAGACTCTCTCCCCCCACAGGAGTATATGTAAAATAAACAGATATATTTGAGTTGTTTATGTGATCAATTATCAACTTAACACCATGGCTGCTAAATGAGTTTCTCTTAAACACAGAAGTCGTTTTGTACTTTTTTCTACAATAAGAATTGCCTAAGGGCTTTACTGAATAGGGAGAGAGAGAAAAAAAATGCCTTAGCCTTACCCACAGTCCACCTGCAAATGATGCAAAACCTTTTATGATTATAAAAGTTTTATGCCTGTGCTTCTCATAATCACTGTGTGGTTCCCTTAAAGGTGATGGGAGGTCACTGGCTCTTCTGGTCCAACATAGTTTTATCCTGTTTACTGAAACAGTTCCAAGCAGTGCCATGCAGAGATGACACATTGCTGTTCTCACTGCTATCAGCACAAGCACTCCACTAGGTTTGTCTTTTGAGGGCTTAGCATAATTTCAAAATTAGTTTCTAATGGTAAGTGAAGAAAATCTCAAGCAGAGATATACTTACCAAATTAAGCTTTTGAGGAGCACAAGGCATTGTGTGTTACTATTATCATCACAATTACCTTTAGTTCTGTTGCTCTGTATACTTTGTTGATTCAGAAATTGTTTTCAGTTGTCACCGAGTAAAGAAGAAAGTCACTGATATGATCATTCTGTTTTCTCATCAAAAAGTCACGTTTGGAATGTGTAGAGATGCGTGGGGTAGAGGGAAACGGTTTCTGAAGCAGTAGTATCTAGAAATGGTTCTGCTTGTGGCTCCTTCTGAACTGTGCAAATGGCAAGTTATTTAATTTCTCTGAAACTCAGTTCGTGACCAGATTGAAGCATAAGGCTTCTTTGTTTAACAAATTAACTTGAATAAATTTCCCTCTGTCCCTTTCTTGTTAAATATAAAGCACATGCATTTTTAAATGTGTAAACCTCCTGGAAAAGAAAAATAGGATAGAGACAAGGCCAGTTATTGTTTATAAGAAGATTTAAGGAATTGGATGGGAAGTACATGGGCCAGGGTAGAGGCTCAATAGAAGAATAAAATAGGACCTAAGGATCAGTGAAAGGTACCTGAGCATCTGTTGTAGTAAAGTCACGGGAAGAGAAGGCTTTAAAGGTTTTGAGGGAAATAGTTAAGACTCCAAGGTCCTAGTCTTTTTTTTTTTTTTTTAAGACTTATTTATTTATTAAGTATGCAGTGTTTTGTTGCATGTACAACTACACACCAGAAGAGGGCACCAGATCTCATTATAGATGGTTGTGAGCACCATGTGGTTGCTGGGAATTGAACTCAGGATCTTGGTTAGCATGTTTGGTTATTAAGCTGTGATGAAGGAAAAGCACCTTCCTTGTGATGAAGGAAAATGTATCCTTGTGAAACATATTCCAATTCTAAAATTATCAGAATAATATTATATATAAGATACAAAATTAAGGTTGATTTAAGACATCCATTTAAAAAAAAATCTCTCTCTCTAGTACATACAAGGTCTGAATGATAAAGATGGAATGACTTCTAGAAAGTGAAGCAGCTGCGATTCTGTTCAATGTCACCAGCTACCTTACTGGTGGTTTCCAAATTGTTTTTACGCTTGTCACTACTGGTAGAGTAGCTAAGCTCTTGTTCCTTAGGAAGGATGGCCCAAGATGTCAAGAGATTTTTTTGAAGGGTAAAGACTAGTGCCCTCTCTGGAATCCTGCAACGCCCTAGAGTCTTTGTATCTTTCTATGATATGCTCTCACCTACCTAGCTTCAGGTCATTGTCCTGGAAGTTGGGTAGTAAGTGATCCTGGAAATTTAAACCCCTATTTAAGGCCTTTTGAGACATTTTTGTTTCTTCTGGATAAACACAAAAAATCATTTACTTCAAAACGATCCCTGGACCTCTTTCAGGGGAATTGCCCAAGAAAAGAGAGAGATTCAGATTTCATTAGGTAATTTCCAGGTTTTCACGATTACCCTTCTGTAGCAAACATAGCCTGGGTTCTGGGAAGGGGACGGAAGAGAGCAAGGGAACGCTGGGCTCCAAAGTATACTGCACACAGTGTGGGTGATGGAGGAGAAATTTAGTTTTCAAGTGAGATTTGTTATTGACTCTGCTTGTCTCCTCAAATGAAGATGATATAGATCTGTTTTCCTCGAATTGTCAGTAGAGTAAATAACTGAATGTAGAAGCTGGGATGTGAATGACCCCATAAGCTCATAGATTTTAATACCCCTTCCCGATTCCTGAAACTGTTTTGGGTAGAATTAGGAGCGTGTGTTCTGCGGTTTACAAAGCTCAGGCCGGGCCTACTCTATCTCTGTGTTCTTCATGCTTGTGGATTAGATGCATCAGTACGTTTTCAGATACTTACTGTCTCAGCGCCAACTTGCCTGGTGCCATGCTGCCCCATGATGGTCAGGGACGTGCCCTTTCAAACTGTAAGCAAGCTCTCAACCAAATGCTTTCAAGAAATAAGTAGCCTTATTTGTGGTGTTTTGTCACATCAAAATAGAAAAGTAACTGAGTCACTTATGAACAATATGGTGGAATAATCTATAATTAACGTACAGATTGCTGCACTACAATTCTTTGGCCTCTCAGATATCTTGTTCCGATTATCCTACAGTAATATAAAGAAGAAAAAGTAAGTCTTATTTGAGATACAGACTACCAGCCCTTCACTGTGGTCGTTCATATAGTTAATATGTGTCAGGATTGGCATAAGCAATGACTCTACAAATGGGATAAAGAACCCTTCAGTATGTATCAATTGTTTTCTGTATAGTAGAAGATTACTGGGTAAAACAGCACAAAAATGTTGTCACCTGTCAGGATAACAGGGTGTGTAGCCTGAAATACATAATTTGCATAGGAGCTGAAAACTACACAATATGTGACAAATAGTAAAATGTAATTTTAAAAAAGTGAGGTATGATAAATTACGTCTTCTCTTTAATTACACTGGGGCTAGGAGCTCTGCTATGGTGAAGCAATGGCCGCAGTATCCTCATGAGACTTTCCTTAATGGATGGCGAGTTTGCACACGCACAAAAACTGTGGAGATACACAAGTACAATTATTGAAAGATGTATGGATGTAAATTATCAATTTATCAATTGATTAAAGCTTAGTTCAATGCCAATTACTCTGTCAAAGGAAAAGTATAATGTGATTTATATTAGATCCATGATAGCTTGTGAGAATTAAACCTTGCTCAGCGTTTAGTTACGAGCTCTGTTTCTTTCCCAGCTACCAGAGAGCCACAGCTTGATTCTCACTTGTGGAGCAAGGGCTTAAGCAAAAGGAATCTGCTGTGGAAATAGGTTCAACCACAGAAAGTGGCGATTATCTCCACCTTTATCGCATTTGATTTGAAAACTCTGTGTCATGCAGTGTGGTATGCTTCGCAGGGCTCCTACGAGAGTCGACCTTGACTGGATATTTCCAGGGTGGCACAGTTGGACAAGATACAGTGCAATCTTGAATTTTTCACAGCAAGCTTGATGATTCAGAATTAGAATGACACTGAAAATTGTCCACTTCTTAGCGATTATTGGCATTATTCAGTTGCTAGACAATAAAGAACATTTATTACCTATAGAATATTAGACCAATTGCTGTATCACTCCTTTGGACGGCAGCCTCCAAGACACCCGGAATGTTAGACCATTTTAAAAAAGGCTCCTGCTCTCAGTGCGTTGAAAAGTTCAGGGTCATAAATGATAACTGGATGAATGAAAGAAAAGTCAAACAGTGGGACCTTAAATGACCCATGGTTGCTGTTGCATAAACTGTGTGTGCGTGAACGTGTGCATGACTGTGCCTGAGTGCATATGCGCTTGTTTCTTTAATACTTTAGATTTTTTTTTTTAGGACTTTGAACTAAGAAAAGGTTTATTGAAAATAGAACATGATTGAGAGTCATTAAGTAACATTTCCAAAGCAGACTTTTGTAGCTGCTTCCAAATTTCAGACATCTGGAGAAAGGAAGCACCACAAAGCAAAGCCAACAAAAATAAAGCAATAAGTATGTCAGAAAATGGGAGCAAACATTAGAGACATTATTTACTCCAATATTTAATATATTCATGGCTCATAATAGATTATTAGAGGAAGCTAAAATTTAACATTTAACTTTTGTCTCAGGTAACTAAAAAATAACATTTTATTCTTTTATATGTGCCTTATATGATTCTCATAATGTGCATATCCAGGTGTACCTGGTTCCCATACGATTCTTGTTCTACTAAAATTCCAATTTTGCTTTCAGAGAATGAAAATTTATTTAACTTCCAGGACTCTTTAGGCAGCTTTGTGATGCAAAGGCAATTTTCAGATTTACATTCTTATCAGTGCTCCATAAGCTCTATTATTTTAACAAGGCCTTTCCAATTTCCTCTAATGGTTTTTATAACTACCTCAAACTTATATTTAAATCAAAACTCATTTTTGGAAGAACTCATTTCTTGTAGATATTTGAAGCTTCTAGCATCACACTTACACAGAATTGCCATTTCCATGTGTGAAATTTAGTATACAGATTTACCCGTAGTAGATTTATTAAGCCTTAGCCAAAAGTCATGAATGTAAAGTTTACATTTTCACTTTTATCAGCACATTCGCACACCATGTTGCACATTGGCCACTTACTTTGGCTCTTATAAGAGAGGACTAACTAAACTATGGAAACAGGTATGCATACAAGGACAGTGGGCAAAACTCTCCTCCTGCAATGAAATGGTAGAGTGCATTATTTTTATTTCGCTATATTATTGTACTATCACTATTGAATATTTAAAAAATCGGGTTATAATTGTCCTAACTTGAGGCTTACTTATAAATTACAAAGTGTATATATTTTTTGCCTCATTGAACAAGAATTAGAATATTTTGCTTTGTTTTCATGACCTATCAGTACTTAAAAGCAGTCAGGGTTTTGTGGACAGCACATAGTGACCTCAGCCCTCAGGATGTGGAGGAAGAAGGCTCAGTCACTGTCATCCCTTCATCCTCAGATATACTGAGGTTGACGCATGGGTCCAGTAAGGGAAAGTAGAGGAGAGCAAGGAGGTAGGGAGGAAATAGAGAAAGAAAAATCAAATAGAATAAAAACTTGAAACATATATACTAGTTGCATACTACATTATTGATATTAATATTTTATTAGAATGTTTAATGTTTTGATTATATATGTATTTTTCACATACTGTTTCTGTTGGTGTGTGTGTGGTGTTTGTGTGTGCTTGCGCGTGTGCGTGTGCTGCAGAGACTGATGCACCAACTGAGGACCATGACCTAGAGCCTCTGCCAAGATGTAGTGGGTAAGCAGCACATTTTCTCTGTGGATTCCATAATATGAGGAGTAGGGGCTGCCTCTGACATGGACTCTAGTGCCCACTCATTGATCACTTCCGCCTGGCAGGATGGCCTTGCCGGACCACAGAGGAAGAGGATGCAGGCAGTCCAGATGAGACTTGATAGGCTGGGGAGAGGTGAGAGGGGAGGAGGGCTTCCTCTTTCTGAGGACTGGTGGAGAGGGCGCGAGGGAGGGAGGGTGGGACCAGGAGGCGATGAGGGAAGGGACCACAATCAGGATGTAAAGTGAACAAAGTTTTTAAAAAGTGAATATATTATACTCATAATTTACCTGTGCTTAGTATGAGTTCTATTTCTTTTACTAAAATATTTTCCTTCTAATTAAACATACCATGTATAATATTTAATTGAAACAGACCAAGGAGTCAGATATTACCAAATGGCTAAAGTGGGATTAAGGGCACCTCAAAGTGAGTCACATTTGTTTTCTATCTGCAAAACCTCACACCCCTATGATTTATGTGAAACTATGGTTTGATAGCGATTACAAAACATGGTTTAAGAAACTAAATTGTCCTTGGAGATTATTGCCACTATGTCTGTATAATTAAATGAACTCCTTATTGTCTGTAAACCTGTAAAAAAAAATCCGCACAGTTTTATGGGAAGATTCAAAGCAAATGGTTTCAAATCAGTTAGTTGAAGAGGGTTGTGAAGATTTCTGAGTACTCCTTTTATGAAAAATGCTAAAATACCCAGTCTTGTACAGCAGGCTGCTTGGATAAGGTAGTAAGGGCTATGCTGGACGAATTAAGCAAGCATTCATTGAGCACCTGAATGTATCTGTCGGCATGGACTCTGAGGTGTGCCGGCTGAGATGAGGGAAGTGAGAGGTCTGTGGAATGTTTGACTTGGAAAGAACTTTGCTTGGTCTGACTTCCCTGTGCTGTTGTCAAGACCTAGAAAATGCAGGTGATTTAAATTCTCACATCTATATTTAGAGTCAGTTCTACAATTAGAATGTACAAGAGAAAACAAAGTTAAACCAAGTGAAGCTAAGAGTTCAGAGTAGGTGCAGAGCTGACTGAAGATAGTGAGGTGTAAGCGGGTTTCACAGAGACTTCACCAGAAGCAAGGTCAGGGAGTGATTACGCAGAAAATTCTATTGTATCATCACATCCAGATTTTAACTCTCATAATATAAAAAATTATTTATTTTCATTGATTGTATGTGAAAGATAAATATCAATCTTTACTACGGCCATCCAGGGGGTTAGAACACACAGATAGAATTCTAACATTTCAGCATTAATTACAACACATCTATTTAAATGAAATATTAATTTTAAAGGCTATAGTTTCTATGTAGTGTATCAGAACTTCAAGGCTCATGCATAAATCTCAATAAAGTAAGATAAATAAATATTATTTTTTTTTAAATCTAAACAAATGTAACTTATAGTCAGCGCTTCACATAGCTTGAAAGATATCTTTCAACATGTTCACATTGCTCTTCAGGAACAATGTTTCAAATCTTTATAATAACCAAACAAAACATCAGTAACAAAGCTTCCATAAATCTAAAAATTGCATAAAGATTATGTCAACATATTCTAGACTCTGACTTTGGACACCTTAATTTATATTAATTATTTACCTACAGATGAGTGGTGCCTTTGTGCTATTTGTAATCACCACCATTTAATTGGTTAACTTAGAATTCTTTTTTTTTTTTTTTTTTTTTCAAGACAAGGTTTCTCTGTGTAGTCTTGACTGCCCTAGACTCGCTTTGTAGACCAGGCTAGCCTCGAACTCACAGTGACCAGCCTATGCTTTACCCATTTCTTCCTCTAATGGATACACTGTAACATTTGGCTTCATGTTTTCCGACTCCTTGTTCCATTCCACTCCCCTCATATATGGAGATGACTCTAATCTCTCTTCTGCCTGAAGCCTGTGTTTGCTATTAGGTGATTTAGTTCTTAAGGCTCCATCATCTCAGGGCCTCATCCCAAATCACTCTGCTATAAAAACAGGGCCAACTATACAAATCCTTTTGTATTTTTAAAGGTTCAGTTGTAGGTCCTTAGACACTGAGTACGAAGTTACAGTTTTCTAAAACAAGACCTTTAATTCACTATTCTATACATGAACATCTTACGTTATGATAAACTTATTGCCTGTGGTTCTGAGTACATTTTATAATAAAATAAATTTATTAACACTCAGGTTGGGTCTGGACTTTTATGTTTCTTTATAATGTTGAAAATCTTTTCTGAATACTCGCTATGAAATATAGAATGGAAAACAGCAAATAAAAGAAAATTATTTATAGTTTCCTAAAGGTTGGTCAGAAGAAGTCGATTTTATTAATTAACATGATATGAATCATGTTTTTCATTATGACTTAAGCCAGTGAAGCAACACATTTATTCAAGAGGCATTTTAAGATCATTTTAGAAATAGTTTAGGAAAAAAGAGGAGTAAAAAACAATTACTTTAAGCTGTACAGAGTTACAGAGATTAGATAATGTAATTACATGTTCAATACCACTGTTGAAACTTCCTCTATAAACATCTGCCTTCCATTTAAGAAGAAATGGGGATCTTAAGATTAGTATTATACTGTTTTTCTGTGTATTAAAATAGACATAGAGCACACAAGTTTTATTTGGTCAATAGTGAAGGACTAACCACATTATTAGAATCACTAATAGAAAATATCAAAATTATTTTTCTTTTGATAAAAATATAATAAAATTAAAATCAAATCAATATCAAATTATACTGTCTCATTTTAAATTTTTTATCACTTAGTAGCAGTTAAGATAATGCAGATTGTTAAAAATATGTATTCTGTGTTGGATCCTGGAGATGCATAGGCATGCAACACAGTATGACAGAACACAGAGACACAGGGGTGCTATGGAGCAGTTTTGCTATATCCAGATGGGAGTTGCAAAAGGATTTGTGGAGGAAGTGTCAGTTTAATCTGGCTGACTGGTTCACATGTGATCTGTATGTGTTCAAGATTACATAGGAATACTTTGGGCAAACAGATGCAAGACCTCCAAATGTTAGCACTCACATGCTATGGAGCGGCATGTCATTTACTGAGAGGCTGGGGCTTATCTGTGCAAGAGATATGATGGCAAATCAGGCAAAAACCTTTCCGCTCTGCAAAGGGACTTTTACATTCTTCTCTCAAAGATATGATATCACTGAGGAATTTTAAGTCAAGAAGTAGCAGTGTGACTACACTATTAAAAGTGAATTGAAATGGGTTGACATGGAAAAGGAAATTAAAACTTTATCTTAATAGCTTAAAACAAAGAATGTGAAGGTGAAGACGCAGAAAAGGAGGGAGGGAGGGAGAGAGAAGAGGGGGAGAGGGAGAGAACTGAGAAGGCAGCTTTTGTTTCTGCTGTTAAACTAACAAATTATCAATCGATGACTAGTCACCAGAGCCATCAGAGATCTGTGAGAAAGATAAGGTTCATCTGAGTAAGCAGGAAGTCCAGACCAAACAGCTCTGAGTTTATTAAATTTGACAGAGGCTTGCCTGCTTCCTGGACAATCACCCCAGACTCCTCTGTAGTTGTTGAGGAGGTCCCAGGACAGCGTCACTCCAGCAGACCTTCCTGTAGAGTAGGAACTTGGGGCAGCCTGCCCAGGCAAAACACAGAAACCAGCTCCTCAGAGTCCTGCTTGTCCACAGTTTGGGCAGCATCCTGGTGATGGGCAAGGTGAAAGACAGCTTTTTTTAGCCCAGTGACAGACTTTGCCACATTTAATGCAAGCTTCAGGTTGAGTGCTTCTGTGCCCTATCATCTTCTTTCTAGGAGATCTTAGGGATGCTGCCAGGAACTAGCACTTCTTTCTGTTGTGAACGCTTCCTTATTAAACATGTTA
Organism: Acomys russatus; assembly: GCF_903995435.1. Taxonomy (NCBI): domain Eukaryota; kingdom Metazoa; phylum Chordata; class Mammalia; order Rodentia; family Muridae; genus Acomys; species Acomys russatus. Next base: position 20,596,801 of record NC_067146.1, on the reverse strand, counting down.
AATGTCCTATTCTGCAGACTCTCTGTAGAGTTTGAGAGCCATCTATCTATTACTCACACTTGATTTAGTTACTTCTTTTAGAGTTAACATTGAAACATATACAGGATGCTAAATAAAGTTTATTCCTTTAATTACGTTAGTATGTAGCATGGCTACAAATATAGTTCTGAATTCATTAAAGAATTTGATCATTTATAAGGTGAATATTGACTTACATGTATTAATCATAATTAACAGTTTGCAATGTCAGCTTTTATAAGATTATAAATTTGCAGCATTATCTCTGTTAGGTTTACCCTTAAAAACATATCTTATTTATCAAATATACTTTATTTATCAAACATATGTGATTACTAGAATCTTGATGTTGACTAATTGGCAAAGATATAAGTACTTATGTATAAGCCTCTAAGTCAGCTTTTGTTAATCTGACTAGACCTTTGTACCTTTAAAATTTTACACCATGTAGAGTATATTCTTCCTTAAGAATTAATTTATTCATATTGCATCTCAATTGTTATCCCATCCCTTGTATCCTCCCATTCCTCCCTCCCTCCCATTTTCCTTTTACTCCCCTCCCCTATGACTGTGACTGAGGGGGACTTCCTCCCCCTGTATATGCTCATAGGGTATCAAGTCTCTTCTTGGTAGCCGAGTATATTTCTAACCACAGCTGAATCACCTGTATACTAAGTTGAAGCAAATAGAATCTTAAATTTTTATCATCATACAAAAATCCATAAGAATCCAAAATATTTTGAAGATATGTTGCTAAAGACATACAATGATAAGACTGAGAAGTTTTATAATTGTTGCCTTACTCCATGTGGTCATCTCAAGTTGCTGAAGTCACATGACCTGTACTCTTTAACCTCTGTAAAGATGGCTGCCAGTAATGTGGCTGCTTATATCTTGATGTGTATAGCATGTGTTCCTAGTAGATCTCCTTTTAAACAAGAGGTAAATCCAAGTTACATAGACAGCATACTCCAAACATAGCATTAAATCACAAATATAAGATCTTGTAGCACGTTAACTTTTCTATGTATAAGTTTTAACTATAAGTCTTGCTATAAGCTTTTAGCCAAAATTTTGTTATAGATTTTACAGGTTATTTAACCACACCCAATGAATTTATAAATCCTGAGATAAAGACTGCTTACACTACCATTGGGATGTAAAGTGAATAAATAACTAAATTTAAAAAGATTTTACACAAAGAGCAAAGCACAGAGAAATCATAGAGATAAAAGAGGAAAGAATGGAGAATTGAATTGCCTTAGAGAAGGAGGCTGTGGGGCCTTTGCCTCTGCAGTGGCAGGAGTTGGTCTAATATGAGAGAATTTGAACTTGAGTGTAGTTCTTTGGACATGGAGCTGTAGTAAGGTCAAATCACTTCTAGTAAGTCAGTACGGCTTTAAGAAAATATCTGAGTCCTGTGTTGGGGGATGGTCTGATGTATTTTGACGCTAATTACAGATTGCTGTCTCTGTGAACCAACCTGTTGCTTAAGAAAAAGCCATTCCACCTGGGCAAGGCAGAGGAGATAGGCGGGGCTAGGAGAGAGAGAGAGAGGAATTCTGGGAAAAAGAAAGCACTGCCAAAAGGAGAAAAGAAAGAGACCTGAAGTGAATAGAGGAAGGCTGCCATGGGTTAGCTGGAGGAGAAGCACATGGCCAGTGGCGTGGATGGATATTCCAGCCCAGATGAAGAACATTAGTAAGTATTTGGGATTATGGATGGGAGGTAACATGATAGAAGTTATTGAAAGCAGATGGCATGGGATTGAGACAGGGATCCCATGCCTGCCACATGATGGGAGGTAGTTTAGAGGATTGATATCTGCCCTGCCCCGGTTTAACTAAGGCTCTTTTAAAATATAACAAGTCTTTGTGTCTTAATTAATTGCAAGCTCGGCCTACAGGTAATACATGTAATTAAAAAAAAAAAAAATAGTTCTGAAAAGGAATTGAGTCTGAAGAGAAAAGGAGGAAAGAGCGTGAAACAAACAGTGCCACAGGGAGACAGAGAACAATCCCGCCGTAAGAGAAAAGGAGGAGGAAGCAGGAACTCCATCCAAGCGAGGGTTCCAATATCACAGAAACCACAGGGGCACACAGAAATGGTCGGAATTGGCTGGCAGCTCCTAAGGGGAGGCAAAGAAACTCACAGCCATGGACCGAGGAGGGCACAACGAGAGGTAGAGTAGATGTTTTCCAGGGGAAGAGGTCAGGGAAAAGGCCTCAGACTCAGGAGCGTGTAGGCATTTCATGTGAGGAGGTGAGGCTGTTTCAGGGAGAAGCTGAGAGGGAGCGTGAGGGAGCAGATGCCTAAGTGCTGTGGTAACAAGAATTTTAAAGTGAGGTGCTCCTGAATGGATTGCGAGACTTATCAGAGAGAAACATCACAAATCACAGAAGAGCGATACCCCTTTCCACTAGACGGGAATCGTGCAGGGCAAGAGGAAGCTTCCTGGCACCCTGGTGTGTCTTTCATAGTGAGAGAAGCATGGGCGAATGGCAAAGTAGAAGGATCCAGAGTGTCCTAGAAGCCTACAATAAGAACATTATGATAGGCAGATTTGGGCCCAGGGGTCCCACTCAAACTATGGCACCAGCCAAGGACAATACAGGCCGTAAACTTCAAACCCCTACCCAGATCTCGCCAATGGTCAGAACATTCTCCACACTTGAGTGGAGAGTGGGGTCTGACTTTCACACGTACTCTGGTGCCTCATGTTTGATCAAGTCCCCTGAATGGGGAACCCTGGTGGCACTCAGAGGAAGGACAGCAGGCTACCAAGAAGAGACTTGATACCCTATGAACATATACAGGGGAAGGAAATCCCCCTCAGGAACAGTCATAGGGGAGGGGAGTAAGGGGAAAATGGGAGGGAGAGAAGAATGAGAGGATACAAGGGATGGGATAACCATTGAGATGTAATATGAATAAATAATAAAATACAATTAAAAATAAATAAATAAATATGCTAAAAAAAAAAAAAGAAAATAAACAAAGCAGGGAGCTTCATAGTGACGCCTTGTAGAACGGGAGAGGCAAGAGGTTATAATGCGCTGGCAGAGGACAAACATGTAAAGGTGTGAGTGTTTTAGTAAGTAGAAGTGTCCGTGTCCTGGCGCCCTGAAGGATGGGGAAGGAAGATGTCCAAGTGGCATGGTCCAAAGGGCCCTGTAGGCCAAGAGAAGGCTTCTTCCAACACTGCTGTGGCTTTCGTAGCTCCCTCCTTTGAGGGAGATGCCCATGTGGTCATAGTAGGTGTCCCAAAAGGGCATAGTCCCAAAAGGGATATTCTCTCATGGTGGGCACCCCAAAATGGTGTAGAGGGGACATGCCCACATTATCAGCATCCCAAAAGGGTGTAGTAGAGATAGAGGGCACTTACTGAGTAGGCGAAGAGAGATGCATAGTTTGTTGAACTGGCTGAAAAGGTGGATTCTAGAATCAACTTTGGTAGGTGGCAAAAGCCAGCAGAAACTAATGATCCGTGTATACCTCTGGGGAGTCAGATTAGAGTCTCGGGTTGGAGACGCCAAACTCCTCAGGGCGAGAACTCATTAAGCCTCCTGTGGTTTCAGCACCAGATGAGTGAATGAAAGGAAGAACAAACAAAGAAAAGAAAGAATGTGAGTGCTCCTCGGTATGTTAGAGGATAAAGTTTATTGCAGCTACATTGGAGAGCAAAGCCAGAGTCAGAGTCATCTGGTAGAGTCCTGAGTGGATAGGACCAGACTGAACTGGACCTTGTAGAGAGAGTGGGAGGGAAAGGAAGGGAGGATAGAGGGGAACCAGGTGCAACAGACTGGAGGCCATAGGTAGAAAAGGGGTGGGTAATCAAAATGCCTGGATTATATAGGGAATGGCCTCTGTGGAAAAGGGCTGTGCAGGGTATGCCACCAATACCCTGTAATACGTGGGGGCTGAGTGATGCTGGGAGAACCTGGCTGCCAGGCCCTCTATGATATGTTAAAGAGTCACCCAGTCATTTGTGCAGGGCTTGCAACTTAATAGGTCTAATCCCTCATATAGGATGTCTATAACTTCAAAGAGTATCATAAAAATTCTGGGGGCCTGGAGTAGCTCAGCTCTAGAATGTGGACTTTAGCACATAGAGGGGTTTGAGTCCTGTCCCTAGCATTATAAATGGAAGGAAAAAAGCAAAAGCAAAACCAAGTAACAATGAGCCCAAAATAACAGGAAATTAGAACTAGAGAGGAAGGTAGAAATGAGAATGTAGTTGATTTTAATAAGGCTTCTGTGTGCTATAATTTATTATTTTTAAAAATAATTTCTCATTATAATAATTTTGCAAAAGTTAAAAAAAATTCTTATTCCAGTAGGAATCCATTTCAATATTCAACACAAACTTAGGAAACACTTGGAAATTCCTGTATTCATTTATTAATTTTTGATAAAAATTTACCAATCAAGCTAACAAATGATAAACACCTTTTATCTTCACTGACCTTCTCCCTTTGGAATTATTTAATGAACTTGGTGTCTGAAAAATAAGTATGAAGGAATGTTATCTTAGAGAATAAAGAGAAGCAAATTAGGGAAGAAAACTGAAAAAAGAATGAATCGTAACAGTTTTAAAGTTCGATGAAAAGAAAACTCAATTTCAGATGAAGCAAATTCCCATTGACTATAAAGCAGAAGTCAACAAGGTCAGTTAAGAGATCTGGTTTCTAACTTTCTATCGCAAACAAGGCACTTGACTCCAATAGGCTACAGAATTAATTACAAGCTACAAGTATTTAGCAGTCAGTTTTTATAGATCTTTTCTTTTTCTGGTGAGGAAGCCGACACCGAGCAACGGTAAATGCTTTGCAGTGCACATTCAGTTTGTAGCGAATGGGGACAATTTCCAAGTCTGTTCTCTCCACTACTCTTCATGTGAGCCAGCATTGGCAGATGAGCTGCATATGAAAGTGCAGAGGACTCATAGAGCAAACAGAAAAATTTCTAGTTATTTGTAATGCAACTCATTTGTTGCAGGACTCTACAGTCTTGCATAATTTAATAAATAAGGAGTAATGGGCTTTGCAAGCTTCAGACAGTATAACCACTTAAAGGAAGAAGTATTTATTAGTATTATACCACAGGCATTACCTAATTCTTTAGAAAAAAACCCATGGCCCATAGATCTAGCCTATTAAAGAATTAGAGAGAGTGCTTCATTCTTTATTAACTGGGCATTAGATGTCTCTGTGTCTTGAGTTAAACTCAGTGTTACTATTGGCATAAGGTATGATAAATTTGTCTTGTGATAACAAAATGTTCTGCTAACTGACTTTTAAGTGTCAAATGAATTAATCCTTGGCAATTTATCTAATGCTACATAACTGAGAATTTTAAATTGAATTCTAGATATAATTAAAATAAATCTTTTACTGTGTGTATATTTTCTGATTTGTAACAAAGGCACACAGACCTAAAACAAGGTCATTTATCGTCATAGTGACTTTAATTAAGAAGGTTAAAATTATGACCTGGAGGAAAAGCTGATAATATGCAAACCAAGAGAACCATTGAAAGAATCAGACTGGGGTGAGATCATTGGCGATTATTATCCTTGTCAACATCTAAACACAAAAGGGACCATGTTTGCACAGTAGGAGAAGAAGATGGCATCAAAAGGGAAGCTACTGATATTAGCAACTGTGGTTTTCAAAGGCTTTCTTAATTATACAAATTTATTTTTTTGAGACAAGTTTGATAAATGACATGTACATCTCCCATAAAGAAATACATGAAAACAGCTCTGAGTACATTCTGTTTCTTTAAGTAAATTCATCATTAAAAAATCTTTATAAATTTAAAGCTTTATGTATAAGGATGTGATAGTTTACTTAGTTATTAAATACACACATAATAAAAAATATGCACATAATATTTGGACAAACTGGTATGGAATGCACCAATAATCACATGTCTACTCTTGGAGGAAGACATTCATGAAAAGACAACTTTGCTAGATCAGTCAATACAGATTTTTAAATCCATTTCATTAGCGAATAATTTAATATTTTATGATGAGTATGAAGTGGGTAAGTGGCCTTTTTAATGATTTGTTCCCTGGCATCAGTCAAGCAACAAACACAATAAGAAAAAGAACAAAACATGAAAAAGCAGAAATTTCAACTGGATTCCAAGGAAGTTAATAAGGAAAAGTGATTAAATTTAAAATTCACATTAAATATATATTTTATGTGTATAAGCGTGTTTGTGTACGCTCCTAGGTTATAATCTTTGGGATGGTATGTACAGCTTTGCATATGATGAGCGTTAATGTAATGGTGATCTGTACCTAGACCCCATGAATATAGATCTTTATGTGATGTTTTCAGCTACAGTAGGTCTAATTGTTCACAGTTCCATGAACTTTTATGGTCATAAAACTAAAATCAATAATAATTCCCAGCCATTATCTTCAGGCTATGAACTAGAAGAATGCAAAGAAAAAAATTAAACAGTTATATTCAGGTAAACTCAGAATATTCATACAAAGCAGTATTCTCCTAAGTATCAAGGGCTATTTGTCTACCCATTGTCTTGCCCACAACAAAATAAACTTCAGGACTGCACCCACAGGCTCTGCTTTGCTTATTAATCTATATCCTTGGCAACCAATGGTGCTTAGGATATAGCAGACATTCAGTGAACTTTAATGAAGGAGGAGTCGATAATGAATGTAGGCTGTGAGGTGAGCAGGGTCGGCTGGATCTGATTCTTATCCAATAGAGAGGAGGGACTAGTATAGAAGTGAAACACATCCACGTCCACCTCAGTCACTGGGATGGGACAAGAATATGCCTTCTTTTTTTTTTTTAATTTAATTTTATTAAATTATTCATATTACATATCAGTGGTTATCCCATCCCTTTTATCCTCCCCTTCTTCTCTCCCTCCCATTTCCCCCTTACTCCCCTCCCCTATGACTGTGACTGAGGGAGACCTCCCCTTTATATGCTCATAGGGTATCGGTGCCTAATATTTGACCACGTCCCCTGGATGGGAAGACCTGGTGGCACTCAGAGGAAGGATAGCAGGCTAACAAGAATATGCCTTCTTATCAGATTTGAGTCAGTCATTGTTCCTTCTCAGTCTCTTACACATTATAATAAGTATGACTTCAACAAGACTTACTAAAAAGTAAGCTCTGTATCAAAAGAAAAAAAATACGGAAAGGAGATCTACAGGTTCCCCTAGCCGTTGGCACTCGAGGTGAGTGTGAATGTAGCGTGGGAGTGACTGCAGCTACTCCTAGTCACCTATTAGCAGACGTGGTCTTCAGATTCCAGAGTGTAAGCTGCAGGGGCGACTCTGAACCTTTCATGCGTAGCTGTCCAAACATGAGCTTCACACATGCTAGGAGGAAAACTTAGTAATCACTACATTCAGACTGTGTTTTCAGCTTCTCATTTCCATATTTCTAACAAATGTTTCTACTGTAGGTAAGATTTGAAATTTCTTCATCATCGGTGTCAAGCTATCAGGCCAGCATTGTAAATACAAGAAAGACACAACTTTGCTAGAATCAATTCCAGATTACAGCAACAAAAGAAATTTATGAATTCATAAAATTATAGGAAATAATCAATTCTAATATGAGTCACATAATACGCTGTTTGGCAGCTTTACAGCCTACTTGTATTGCTCAAGTCAGTTTCATGAGAATTGTTGGAAATGAAAAGTAGGGTTTTTTTTTTTAATGAACTTCATTGCAGAGATCACTCACTATAGAATATTCTTTCTTTTAGAGAGTGTAACAATTCCATTTTCCAAAATTATTTTGTTTATTTTTTGTCATCCAATGTATTTTTATCATATTCTTTTCTCTCCCCCAACTCGTCCCAACTCTTCCTACCTCACTGTTCACCAAACTTCATGTTTTCTTTCTTTAAAAAAGAAAGCAAAAGTAGAAAGTAAAATATGAAAACCAAACCAAACAACCCGCTCTAGCCCGAAGGAAAGAAACGAGAGAGAGAGAAGACCGAGAGAGCGACAGGAGGTCGACGAAGCGGAAGAAAAGCATACAAAGAAACATAGAGCAGGTTTTAAGTTGGCCGACTTCTCCTAAGAATGCCACTTGCCCTGGAGAATACTTGTTATTCCAAGTGAACCAGTGACACTTTGTTTTAGAAAAAGTGATTTTCTTTTTCCCAGCAGGTGTCAATTGCAAATAGGGTCATGACTAGAAGGGTAATTTTGTGTCCACTTCCCCTTCCCCGTGCTGGGATTTTGTTTGGTTCGAATCTGGGTCTTGTGTGTGCTGTCTGTCTGTGTGAGCTCATATGGGCATCAGCCATGGATGATCCTATTTCCTTGGAGTCATCCACCACCTCAGGCTCTACAGCCTTTCATGTCTTCTGCTGCAGAGGTCCCTGAGTCACGAAAGGAGGAGTTTAAAAGAAATCTTACTTTTACCCAGTTTCCTTCTCTTTTCATTATATTGCCTGTGCAGCCTTTATATTTCATTTGGATTTCACAATGCAAAGTCTTGGCAATCTCAATTTGAAAACAAGTAGGAATTCTATGTAGCTGATACAAGACAGCATATCCATTCCTTAGTACTATAGGGTACTAGACAGCTCGTATGAAATATTATTTTAAAATATTTTCAAAATTGGCAGGGAGTCAATTTTATGATTAATTTTTATTTACTACTTGATGGTGTTCATCAAGTATTTTCTCCCACTATGATCTACAGTCTCATTCAGTTTTAAGAACAAGCCTATTGGAGTATTCATTCCCATATCATAGATACAGGTCTTGGTGACTCTAAAGATAAAATAATTGTCCAACTGTTGTTCAGCTAGCAGATGACAAAGGTAAGATCTAGCCCAGTCTGTTTCTCACATCAGCAGCGGTACAAGTTCACTGAGAATGAATGGATGTGTTGAATTATAGCCTCCAGGGGAAACTTTGCCTTAAATAATGACATTTGCTCAAATATGTTCATAGCAGCCTTATTCATAATAGCCAAAATATGGAAACAACCTAGATGTCCCTCAGTCAAAGAATGAATAAAGACACTGTGGTACATTTACACTATAGAATACTACTCAGCTATTAAAAACAAGGGAATCTTGAAATTTGCAGGCAAATGGATGGAATTAGAAATGATCCTCCTGAGTGACTTAGCCCAGACCTGGAAAGATACACATAGTATATACTCACTTATATTTGGATACTAGCCCAACAAGGATATCTTCTGAAATTCTTCACTCAGCGGAAGATCGTAAAATATCCTGGGCCTTGCTATTGGTACTCCAAATGAGAGTGGTATGGGAGAATGGGGAGAAAGAAGGACCCGGAGGGTCCAGGAACACTACAAGTGCACCATCAAGGCTGGTGAATCTGGACCCAGGGGTCCTGTACAAACTGCTGTACCAACCAAGGACAACACGTGCAGTAAACCCAGACCCCCTATTAAGATCTAGCCAATGGACAGTGCATTCCTCACAGCTGTGTGGAGAACAGGGACTGACTCTAACATGAACTCTGGTGCCCTCTATTTGACAACTTCCCCTTGGTGACAACTTGCCCCCTCTGGTGGCACTCAGAGGAAGCGGAAGCAGGCTATCTGGATGAGACCTGATAGGCTGTGAATATATGGCCGGGAAGGAGGTCCCCTTCTGTCACAGGTCTAGGGGAGGGGAGATCAGAAAGATACAAGTGAGGGGATAACAATTGGGATGTGATCTGAATAAATTATTTTAAAAATTAAAAATGATGAATGAATTAACCAGATCATGAAATATATCTCAAAGGCAAAGAAATACAGGAGATAAATATGAAGAAATGGAGGTTTAAATTCTAAAGGTTACTTACTTTTCCTTTGCAAATTTGTTCTTAACATCATAATAGGGAAATAATTGTCTGACTATATTCATAAGCATAGACATAAGTGCCATCTTTAGTTTTCATCTAATTTTGAGATTCCTAATAGCTATTGAAATCTGAATCACATATTATCATGTAAATTATGCACTCTAAGAGATGATATTTTGATAAGAATGCATTTAATAGTGGTGGCACACAGTTTTAGTACTTTTTTACTTATCTTGATTTTATTTTAGTAAAGTCATCTGGGAAATGCCATAAAATGTTGTTGATATGAATTGTTCAATTGGTTCCCTATTTGCCCTGCCTTAATTCAATTAGGGGGCCCCTTAATCTAGGTAATGGGTTGGTGTGATCTACTGTCATGGAAATAAAATAACATCATGTGGTAAGATGAAACTGCCAGATAATGGCCGCATAACTAGCTTAGCATGTATTTATACGCATGCACACTTTGTGAGTCAGAATCTTAATAAGAATCTTCCTTGCCATTTCAAAATTAGTTAATTCCCCAAAGAATTTATGCATGAAAATGAGAAATGCAATAAACTTTAAGGGAAATTCTTTACTAGTAAAATCTAGAAGGAAATTAAGGAATTTGGTCCGATAATCTGAAATCTGATACATTGCCCTTTGGTCTTTTTTCTTCCTCTTCCGAAATGGCTTTCTCAAGTCCTTTCTGACAGTGAACAAACTATACTGCGAGCTCCAGAATTTGCAGCGATTCAATAAATGTCTTTACACTACTTTTAGACTGGTCTTTCTAGGTGCTGAGTAATTGATTCTGCCTAGGCAGGGAAAGAATTACTTTCAGCTGTTTTCCATACAATTAAGAAGGTTAAGAGACCAGTGAATTTCTGTAGTTAGACAGTTGTTGAGAAGGGCTTGCTGACTCCGCTGCAGGTTGGAGTAGAGAAGATCCATATTGTTCACTTCTTCAGATTATCTGGGACTTTAAAAGTGGCTCATTTCAAAATTTAAATTTTATCTGAAAATGAATAATAAAATATTCTTTAAAAGAATCTGCCTCTGAGAACCATTTTTCCTTTGTTAGTTTCCTTGGTTTATATGCCATTAAAAAAGAAACAGCACTCTCAGGCCTCTACCTGGAGTCTAACAGCAAGTTCCAGCATCTGTCCCAATCTCCTGCTGGGTGAAGTCTCTTAAAGGACATCTATGTTGGGATAATATCTGCTTATGAGTGAGTAATGCCATGCATGTCTTTCTGGATCTGGGTCACCTCGTTCAGTATGATCGTTTCTAGTTCTATTTGCCTGCAGATTTCAAGATTTCCTTGTTTTGAATAGCTGAATAGTATTCCATTGTGTTAATGTACCACAGTTTCTTTATCCATTCTTTGGTTGAGGGACAGTTAGGTTGTTTCCAGATTTTGGTTACTATGAATAAGGCTGCTATGAACATAGCTGAACAAATGTCCTTGATGTGTGGTGGAGCATCTTTTGGGTATATACTCAAGAGTGGTATAGCTGAGTCTTGACATAGAATAATCCCAATTTTCTGAGAAAGTGCCAGATTGATTTCCAAAATGCTTGTACAAGTTTGCACTCCCACCAGCAATGGAGGAGTGTTCCCCTTTCTCCACATCCTCGCCAGCATGTGCTGCCACTTGAGTTTTTGATCTTAGCCATTCTGATAGGTGTAAGATGGAATCTCAGAGTCGTTTTGATTTGCCTTTCACTGATAACTAAGGACAATGAGCATTTCTTTAGGTGTTTCTTGACCATTCGATATTCCTCTGTTGAGAATTCACTGTTTAGCTCTGTACCCTGTTTTTTAATTGGATTATTTGGTTTGGTGGTATTTAGTTTTCTGAGTTTTTTATATATTTCAGATTCTAGACCTTTGTCAGATGTAAGGCTGTTAAAGATCTTTTCCCGGTCTGTATTCTGTCATTTTGTTCTGCTAACAATATACTTTGTCTTACAAAAGCATTTTAGGTTCATGAGGTCCCACTTAACTGCTGATCTTAGAGCCTGAGCTGTTGGAGATCTGTTCAAAAAGTTGTCCCCCATTCCAAAGTTTTTAAGGCTCTCCCCACTTTTTCTTCTAGCAGATTTAGTATGTCTGGTTTTCTGTTGAGGTCTTCAACCCATGTGGACTTAAGTTTTGTTCAGGGTGATAAATGTAGATCCATTTTCATTTTTCTACATGTAGACATCTAGTTAGGCCAGTGCCATTTGTTGAAGATGCTTTTTTCCATTGTATGGTTTTGGCTCCCTGTCAAAAATCACGTGTCCTTAGGTGCATTGGTTCATTTCTGGGTTTTCAATTCAATTCCATTGATCAACCAGCTATTTCTATGCTGGTACTGTGTGGTTTTTGTTTTTGTTTTTTTATTACTGTTGCTCTATAGTACAGCTTGAGATCAGGGATTCAGTTTTCTCTGGAAGATCTTTTATTATATAGCATTTTTTGCTTTTCCATATCAAGTTGAGAATTGATCTTTCATGGTCAGTAAAGAATTGTGTAGGTATTTTTATAGGGATTGCATATTGCTTTTGGTAAGTTGGCCATTTTTACTATGTTGATTCTCCTGATCCATGAGCATGGGAGATCTTTCAATCTTCTGATATCTTCTTCAGCTTCTTTCTCCAGATACTTGAAGTTTTTTTTTCTCCCATACAAGTCCTTCACTTGCTTGATTAGAATTACACCAAGATGCTTTATATTACTTGTGGCTATTGTGAAGGGTGTAGGTGATGGAAGAACCCGGAAGGTTCAGGAGTCTGACAAATAGATCATCAAGGCTGGCAGATCTGGACCCGGGGAGGGGGGTGGGGGAGGCTACAAAAGCTGTTGCTCCAAGCAAGAACTATGCATACTGTAAGCCTGTTCAGATCTAGCCAATGGACTGCTCATTCTCCAAAGATATGGGGAGAGTGGGGACTGCCTGTAACAGGAACTCTGGTGCCTCTGATTTGATCACTCTCCTTTGGTGGGGAGGACAGGAGGGCACACAGAGGAAGAGGAAGCAGGCTATCTGGATGAGACATGATGGGCTGTGGTCCCCTTCAGTAGAGATCTAGGGAAGGGGAGTAGGGCAGAAGAGGCAGGTAGGGTGGGAGCAGGAAGATACTAACAAAGGGATAACAATCGGGATGTGATCTGAATAAAATAAATTTTATAAAAAGAAACATAGTGGTGCATGTCTTTAATCCTAGCATTGGGAGGTAGAGGCAGGTGGATCTCTGTGAGTTTGAGGCCAGCCTCATCTGCATAGTGAGTTCCAGTATTGCCAAAGCTATATAGTGAGACCTTGTCTGAAAACAGACATTTGTAATATTACACATATGTACAATAAACTACCAACAGCAAGAAGAACCATAAAACAATCAAGAATTATACATGTGTTCTGGATATGCAAAATGTAGGCAATTTGCTCAAATTTTCTGTGTATTAATCTGAGTCTATAAAGTGAAGATTACATAGCATCTACTGTTGATGCCTGCTGTGTGAAAAAATAATGTTTTGAAAACGTAGAAAAGTGTCTGGCACATAATAACCAATAAGCATTAGTCATATGACTGTTCTCAATATAGACTTTCTCATCAAGCTCAGATAAAAGCTACTGAAATGAGGGGGTGGGACACCGTCAGATGTTTGTGAATTCCTACATCAAAGCAAGTGACGAATACCTTTCAGAATGTGAAATATCAGAGTAACCGAACAGGTGCAGAGCAGCTATACTATACAGATACTGCTATTCATTTTTTTTTTTTTTAGGCTAGTGTTCTAAAAGAATGCGTGAAGCTTTCCACACCCCAGAGAGGATTTTAAAAATAGAACATAACTCTCAAATGCTGTTAACTAGGTAAAGCCTGTCTACACCCAGCTAGCATTGGCATGGGTGATGGGTCACCCTAACCCAGAGGAGATCCTTAATCAGAAAATACAAACGTTATAGAACATTGTGTTTGTTGGACCATTGTTTTTCTTTTAAAATATTTCATGAGTATTGAAATCCATACTTTCCTGTTTCAACTTGCGGTTCTAGTAGAATCTAAGAGGCACAGCAGTCTGCAGCTTTTCATAAGATGCTGCTCTCAGTTTGCATGTGCATGCCATCCAAACACTTCCTTTTATTATCTGAAGTAACTAGTGATTTTCAAGAAAAGTAATTTTGCACTAAAACTTAGTCATTTTAAATAATTTTAAATCGTAACAGATTAACATAAAGGCTTTTGATTTTTTTCTACTTAAAAATCTTTTAAAATAATGTTATTTTAAAAGGTAGTATTAATTTATATTGGTAGTTTTTAAAATGATTTCTTCCCTTGTCTGAGATCCTAAATCTTGTGTGTGGTTTCAGAGCCATGAAATAGGGGGGTTTGGTAGCTGTATATTTTATTACTAAGAAACATGACGTGAGTGATTTTGTTTTCTTTTAGCTTTCATAACCCCACAAGTAATTGGTGAAATTAACAATGATTATAATGTAGGAACACTGCTTACAATTTATCTTCTGGAATACTATAGAAATTTGTCAAATTTAGAGAAAAGTGTCATTATGATAAATTTATCTTATGATTCAGTGGACATATGTGCAACTATCTAAGGAAGCCACATAATCACAGTGCCCTTCGTAATTAATCAATACTATACAGCCTGGCTACTTAGTACTATATACCTTGGGTACTTAGTCAGTACCATACCCCCTGAGTACTCAATACTATATACCTTGGGCACTTAGTACTATACACCCTGGGTACTTAGTACTAAATACCTTGGGCACTTAGTACCATACACCCTGGGTACTTACTACTATATACACCTTGGGTACTTAGTACTGTAGCCTAAGTTGATAAAATACTTTGACTCTATGTCACTTTCTTAAGCTGATCAGTCTACCCCACATAAAGTTTGTTCTTCTATTTAAAATTTATTCCTATCTTTTTCTTTAGGCTTTCAGTTTTTTATCCTAATATCACTTCCTTTTCAGGGCTGGGGATACTGTAAATTCCTGACTACATCCCCGTTTTCATAGCCTTTGACCTTTACCTTCCTTTCCCAGTGCTCCCAGCAGCACAAGGAATTATTGAAAAGCATTAATTATCTTCAGAATGTCCCAAAGTGGTGTTGGTAAATTAAACAAATTAGCTTTGAAGGCAGCTTTCAATTGATCTTCTAAATTAAAATAATAATTATTACAACGATATAGCATAGAGAACACACAGTCACAAGAAGAATTAAAAATAATAGTAACTTTAAGCCCATGCTTACCAGCTACTCCAACATATCAACGCTGTCTTTTAAGTGTCTCCAAGTGGAAGAATGCATTATTCCACATGTATTTCATTCATGATTTCAAAACCAATGATATATTTATCAAACCAGTTTAAGAAGACTGTGTCAAGGAAGAGAAAGGTAGACAAGGCTGGCCTTTCTTGGAAGTCAGCAATGCAGCTAGCTTTTCATGTAATCCCACAGAGTCTCACTGTGAATGAGAGGCTGTGGAAGCCTTTCACCCTGCACTTTTCCTAAAGTGCTTCACTGAATGTTTAATGCAGTGGCATCCAAGCTAGGGACTTCTTTCAAAAGAGCCTTTCATAAAACTTTGGATAAAAACCTGCTTTAGATGGCCACATGCAGACTCCTAAAAGAGAAAAACCAGTAATGTAGCTTAATTATTTTCTCTTAATTTTTATGAAGAAAAAAATTTCATTCATGTACTTAGACATCTTATATTGTAAGTTATGTCCAATTGTTGAACATTTGAATAAAGGCTTAATAAGACCACTTAATAATATGCAAATAGCAGTAAGATCAAGTATTTAAAAGTATGAAAACAAAAGTTTAGCAAAAATATACGCTTATCACCCACTTTAAATGATTTTGCTCTGCATAGTGTTTTGCCTTATGCAGATAAACATGCCTAAGAATTAGTACAGTGAATCTTCTTAATAGCCTTTCATATCTTGCAGATTTAATCTTCATGGCATCTGTATGGCATCCAACCACTGTAGGGATTCCAGGCTGCATCTGATTTTGGTGTTATTCAGATATTTTAGAGAAAACTGAGTCTGAGTCAAGTAAAGTTTCTGCAAAATGTGTTAGTAAGCCATTCTTTGAGCTCTTTAAACGGGCCCATTTCAAGGGAGAGGTGCAATTGCATTTGTTTGGTGTTCCGTGAATTTCACTTGGCTTCGTCCATGAACGGCTGGCCCCTCCTTCTGCTCTTGTTATCCCACTTGTAGTTTATCACTGCCCATTACCACAAGAAACTGAGGATATGGACAGATTCTTAGAAACTCAGCACATTTATAGAAGTGCAGTCATGACTCAAAATCAGCTCAGTATTTAATAACATATCTTGCCATTTTTGCTGTAATGGCACCATTTGGATTATAGAATGATTACAAATTTGTAGAAAGAAATGGACTTTTCCAGAGTACAACCCACAGATTGTATTATGGCTATTATTTTGTATGGATCAGATCATTTTAACTTCCATGTCCATCCATATTAACACTCATTGCTTTGTTCAGAGGATGTATCTCAGATAAGCAGAGACTCAGGGTAAGCAAAATGTTACATTGCCACATGTACTGGCAGCTGGTGGCTGAAGGCCAGATTCAAACGCACTCTCCAAGACATATTTTGCCACTTTAAATATTAGCGCACTAGACCATTAAATACATTATAAAATAACATGTAAAATAACACTTTAAAAATTTGAGCAAATTATAATAAAAATCGAGTTTGGTACAGAAGGGTGGAAAGAGACGGAGGTCTTAAGATAACATCTTTGTTACTAGGATTTTGAAATCAATTTTATGATGATTTTATGTTACAGTAAGTAGCTCTGTAAGAAGTTCATGTAACAACACAAGGTTGTTTAGAATAGTTGCAGAAAAATTAAAATGATTTATTTGTATTGCACATGGCTAAGTATTTGCCTGCATATTTTTATGTACTCTACCTGTGTGCCTCATGCACAGAGGACAGAAAGGGCATTGGGTTCCCTGAAACTGTAGTTATAGATGGTTATGAACTGCTATTTGAATGCTGGAAATCAAATCAAGGCCGTTTGCAAGGACATCAAGTTCCCTGAACTGTTGATCCATCTCTCCAGTACCAGTTACAGGAATTCTTAAATCCAGTCCCCATATTAGTAAACTAATCATAGAGTTTTACCATAAATAATCAAATACCCAACCATTAGGGACACTGACATCACTTCAGCAAAAATTAATACTTTTAACAATACATCTGTATAACTAATTGATTTATTTTCTCATTTATGATTCTTATTTACTTAGAATAGTTTCCCTAGGGTTCTCAACAATATACATTTTTTCAAAAGAGAGGCACTAAATGTTGCTAGCCTGAAGGATATTCATTCTAAACAAAAACTAGCTTCTGAGAGCCTAGAGATGAACCACTGAGGCCCTCAGCGAGCCCATACATCTCTTTTCCTTGATGTTGTCCTGAGAGCTCAGGCACTGTAGATGATGCACAATGACGTGCAGAGATTCTGCTATGCTCCAGGTTCCAGCAGAAGAAATCCTGCTGATTATGCCAGGAGAATTGTTCCTCAGAACTGATATCCTTATGGTGTCAGTATTGTATTTTTAAATCTCCTTTTCCTATTGTTTAGGTTAGTTGAGTTATAAGTGAGGTACTCTCAGTTAATAAATTTGTAATAAAATATATTTATTAAGAATATTGAGCCTACATGACCCTACTCAACATCAGCAAAATACTATAGATCTCCCAAGTATGTTATGTAAACACTTTAGGTGTACAAGTTTGAACTTGTGCTTCAATGAATCGCTACCCCGTCCCCCTTTTTTAGATTACCCTCCCAGAGGAAGATAATGTCATGGCTCAGGATCCGTTCTTCAAGGTGGGTAGTAATTGTAGGGATGGCTCCCTGAATACTGCAGCTGACAGTACCAAGATCCTGCCAAGTATCATCACTGCATCATCCGGGAGGAGAAGCTGGGAGGGGACAATTTACTTTCTGGGAACAATCCAGATAGGAGGAAAAAAAAAATCTCTGTAAGCCAGGACTCTGCTTTGGATGCTTTGCTTAGCTGTCTTTCCTTCAAGACCTGGCAGCAGTAATGTAGAGACTGCTACACTATTAGTCAGATGTCTTCAAATTTGTACATTAACATGGATGGATAACATGGTTCATTTTAGCCAAAGTTGTTTCTTTCAAAGAAATACTTAAATTTAAGGAGGCACAAACAACTGATATCACAGATATTTTTGTTAAGGAAAAGTATTAATATAGGAAAGCTTAAGACGATGTAAGCATGCATGCTGGTTATTGGAGAACACGAGATAAACATAGTTTCTTTATTTTAAAAAAAAAACCTTTTGTCTTATAGACTTGTCTGGATTGTTCAGTCAAACATAATAAAATTATTAAAATGAGGATATTACCTAAGGACAGGATAGATAGCTAAAGTAGACAACATCTACAGAGGAGTGTGTGTGTGTATGTATATGTGTGTATATGTGTGTGTGTGTGTGTGTGTGTGTGTGTGTGTTGATACTGAAAATCTGAATATTGAACCAAGGATTTTGCACATGTTAGGAAGATCTTCTACATTTGGATCTTCATCAGCCCCAATAATATCAGTAGAGTTTATTAAATATAAATGGCTTTCTCATTCCCCACATCATAATCTCAAGAGCCTCCCTAGATGGTCAATAGTGACATCTAAGCCCAGTGTACCACTTGTTGTAGATATTTTCTTTCCTTAGATGCTTTACTTTGGGGTTTTTCTAAGTCCCATGACATTTTACCTTGTGCCTTGCTCTACAAGTTCTTTGTAAAATTGTTCTTGAAATAGGTTTCATGTTATTTTCTGTGCATACCAGTGTAGAGACAGAGGTGGTGACTGATTTTCAATATAGAAGTGGATGAATAATTGTACTAAACATTTGGAGTCCACACTTAAATAAAACCATAATGATAATAAAAACATTTTTCCTTCAGTACCCATTAAGTTTATTTCAGTGTTCTCAGATTGAGTGTGTTTCTGTTGTCCCAGTCAGTGGTAGTAGACTCTAGGGATGAAGGCAAGATTTTCCTGAGATGTGGTGAGGTAGTTGATATGTATAGGCTTGGAGGATGCTGATTAGACTATCCATGTAGGTGGGCACGAGGATGAGAGTGTGTGTGGTGGGAACACAGATCATGGTTTTAGAATAGTCAGTAAGGAGCAATTCTCATGAACAGGAAAACATAAAAAAAAAAAAAAAAAAAACCTAAGAAACTATTTTCTCTCTAGCCAGATTTATATTTAAGGTACAAAACTATGTGAAAAGACAGATGATGTCATAAATTTAATTAGCATTTTCCCACTTTTCTACTTTCCTTGTGGTACTTACGTGACAAGAAAAATAAAGAATAGGTATAGAGTAATTGATGTTTTCCTTCTCATATGCATATTTACCATAATACATGATATAAGCCATACTTCAAAAGAGGCATATTAGTTATTTTGAAACAAGAGCAATTGTGTATTATTTTTCTGCCTGGAAAGCCCAATGAAATTCATTTTATTTATTTGTCTTTGCAAATAGGTAATTTAAAATATGCAGGATATTGTGAAATAATTCTCATGCAGTAGTACTATTTGCAATTCAAACCGGGATCATCTTAAAACCTCCTATAGAAGCATCACATCTAACACATGTATAACAAAGCATTGCTTCCGTGCACACGTGGACCTGTGTAAAGCACAATAAAGCACTTACCGTGGCAGTCAAGAGTCCTGAGTTATGATGGTGAATGCTTTTTTAAATTTCAATTTCACTTATGCTTCCGCAGCAATAAAGTTGGGGTTTAATGGTCGGTTCTAGGTGAGTTACCTTCCCATTCTAAAGTAATGCCTCCTCCATAACTACTGTTGCCAGAGCCAACCGATTGGCAGCCGTATGTGTACCACAGTGCGCGTGAGCATACCTGAATATGAAGTGAGCATGCTGTGACCAGATAAACAACAGAGTGAGAAGATCTTGCAGTAAACTAGCCAATGGCTGTCAGTTTACAGGAATCTTAATGAGGTCTTTTTATTGTTTTGAAAACAAACTGCTTTTCCTGAGAGTGTAGAGCACTTGATCCTTCTGAGAGATGTTTCCAAGACAGTGTGTTCTTTTGAAGTTATAAAAGCTTTTATTGAACCACACAGAGTAAAGTCTATTTGAACATTATATGCCAACATGGTGAATCAAAAATGTCAAGCTGTTTTACATTTCAGAGAGTCACAGTAATAAAAATTATCATTTTATCTATTAAATATAACATCTTTACACAGGAGAGTCTTGATAAGATAGAGTTTTAGAAACCTGAAGAGGCTAGTGATATCACTTGAGTGCTTAGAGTTTGTTAACTGGGATTTCTGTGCTCTCTTTAGGCATCTTCATTATTAGCATTTATTGTCTACTCTAGTTTTATTGCCTTTTTACTCATTGATTTCACAGTGTAATACACAGAGCAGAAGTCCAAAACAATTAAAGAATGAAAGAAAATTCTTTACACGTTGAGGCAAAGTGCTTAGATTTTGTTTTTCCTCATGTTTTTCCTGGTAATGCAAAGGACAAGGTTTTCTAAACCATGTAGCCAGTCTTTGAATTATTTTGAGAGAGACACTTTTAATGGCTTATTTTATCTAAACTTTGTTCATACTTGCACTTTTTTCTTTAATTCTCTAATGGATTTTCAAGAGTATAACATTGTGATTTTTGAAGTTACTTATGGAATGATCTGTTTCATCCCTTTCATAATTATCACTTTTTTTCAAAGGGTAATATATCTTACTCTGACTTTTATCAAACTCATTGCTTAGCAATGAGATGTATGTTTAAACTGTATAATTTATATTTCACCTGTGTAGGTGGCTTATTCACCCACAGGTTTGTTTTAAAAATGTGAGGATTTGAGTTTGATCTCTAAAACCCATGTGAAAACACACTAAGTGTAGAGAAAGATGATAGGAAATATAAAATCAGGGGACATGAGCCTTTTGTTGTTATTAAAAGGAGTAAATATGTAGAGCAATGAACAGAAGACAGAGGCTAGGACTCTAGAAACTGCAGTATTAAATGGTCAGGAAGAGGAGAAACAATTTTATAGTCCAAAGAGAACCAAGATACAAGTGCCAGAAAAGACCATAGGAGAAACTACATCAAGAGAAACACTTACTGTTTGTAAGTTATTTATAAATAGAGTTAAAAAGTGGCCTCCGGGATTACCATTTTAGAGGTCATTGGTGAACCTGACTAGTATAGTTTTGGAATAATGACCAAGAGAAAACCTGCATTCGGAGGATTAAAAAAAGATATGAGAAATGAAATGTGTGTTACTAAATATAGCTACAAAAGTGAGATGATGACAGTTACAAGTAGTGAGTAAATTTGTGTATAAAGGATTGTTTTTAATATGGGATAAAAATAACATTTTTTTGCTTTGATTATATCTATGACTACAAAATGAAAGATGATGAAGATAAAAAGGGATACTTTCAATGGACAGTTCTTAAATAGATGCTGAAAACTGTGCTGATCAACAGGGTCATTTTAGAGGAGTCAATGGTATTCATCTAAAAAATAAACCATGTTACGGGACAGAGTAAGTATATGAGTAAAATTGTGGGTTAATGCATGTGATTGCAAGTCTCTGAGAGTCTCTCTGTTTCCTTCAATGCTATTGAAGTTAAAAATCAGAGCTGTTGCCTGCAGTGTTAGGAAGAAGGCTTCAAGCTTAAAAAGAAAGGAGAAGGTATGGCTTGTCCACTTGGATGTAATAAAATATATGCCTTAGTGAGATATAGCAATGCAGGGAATGTTTAGGAGTCCTCTTGATTTTAAAGTCTGGTGATCAGTCAGGTGTTCCCCTTTGTAAATTTTCAATAGTTATTGAAATGGTTGCCAGTTAGATTTAAGCATGGCTGTAATCTTGACTAGTAAAAAAGGGCTGAGGGACATTGCATAATATGTAGAATCAATACATTAAAAGGACCAGTAGGAAGAAACCCTTAACAGACTTGACATCCTAGAGCAAATGAGCTTCAAAGAAGGGTAACAATGGGTAGAGAGCTGAATATGTAAAACACAGGATATAGGGGTTCGAGCATTATTGATAATTTTTAAGTCTGGAAAGAAATGACCTTGAGTTGATTAGCGCAAGTAAAGTAGATGATAAGATGTTTAGAGACAAAAAAGATCAAGTAAGAGGAAGATTTAGGCAAGATTACATTTTTATATATTGGAATTATCGATAATTAGGTCACAAGTAATTTAGGGAGAGTGACAATTTAGACAGGGGCTAAGACAGTGGAAAGTCAAGTAGAGTTAATTGCCAGGTCACCAAGCGGCTGCAGCGATGAATGTAATGAAGAATAGAATTTAAGAACAGGAGTTTGAAAACTAGAGTTTACAGAGAGGAAGGAGAGCAGTTCAGAAATGATTGAACAAAGAAAGTGGCCATCTGTCAGTGTGGTCTCTGTAGTAACAGACCATTGTTTATGAGAGTTTTAAACTTCATTATGTCTTTCATAATGTATGGGCTCATTAACTAATGATAACTGCTTTGTCCATGTGCTGCTACATACAGTAGGGAAGTGCCCCATACAGAGGCGTGGTAAGCACGTAGAGTGTGCAAAGTTTTAGAGAGAATTATGTGTTCAGATTAATATAGATGAGTAAGAATGACATTGGGGTTCACTAATTACACTACAGTTTAAGAGTCTAGTCCTTCATTAAGGTGGTTCCTCCCTGACACTGGTGAAAATGCTTCATAAAGTTGCTGTGAGGGCCGAGTGAGAAGAGGTAAAGTACTTGGCATAGCATGACCATTCAATTAGTGGTGGACTCTTCTCTCAAAGCAGAGACTCAAGTACTAAATGTATTCCCAGGGCCTTGTCACAAAGGCAGGCATCTGATGAAAACCATTTCTATTTTTATTATTGATTCATGATTCGCAAATGCATTCCTATACCAGTTGTGTGTTGTTTTTATGCCTAGAGACTCTGCTCCTGGACGTCTAGAGATTTTCTTCTTCAGTTTTGGCAATACAAAATCAATACAATGAAAATCTTGACATTATCACTATCTTATGTGGCATATGCAAAATTATGTTTTAACTTCTACTAAACATTCTAAAAAGTAAAATATATAATTATCACTATTCTTGGGTATCTTATAAAAACAGGATCAGTGTTTATATATTTTATGATTCATACAGTGCATATGATTGAGTGATAATGCCAATCACAAAACATTTTCTATTTAACCATACCAACATTTAATCAACTCTATCAAATAACTGATAATAATGAGAAATTTAAGAATAATTATGTCTTCTCCTTATGTGACCAGTGGCAGGAATAAAAAATGAAAATAAAAAGAAAGAATAGTATAATAAGAAGTGTGCCAAGCAGAAGGGTTAGCTACAGTCTATATGGGTAATGAGGCACTTAGTACTTTATTCTTCATCTCGGATCTTTGTGCCTTGTGCAACTCTTGTCATGTGGCCAGAAGAAAAGTACAAAGAAAGGGCATGGATGATTAAAATACATTTCAGTCAGGTTTCAAAATGTTGAACATAGTATTTTTCCCACAAGTTAAAAGCTAAAGCTACTCAGGTGTCCCTCCCACCCAGATGCAAAGGAATCTGGGCGGTACCAACGTAGAAAATGCCAGCTTCTGGACCAGCTAGCTGCTGTATTTGAGAATGGATGTATTACTAGACATTAACTTAGAAGCAATAGAGATGGGTGGTACTGTCAGAATACAGACATACATATCTAGGCAATGGGCATGTACAGAGTCAAGAATGCTTCACCTGGTGCATCACAGTCCTAGTCTTGACAGAGACATAGAATTTCATTTGGTGAGAAAAGAATTTTGTACATAGAAAAAAAAAAAACTGGGAACAAATAACAGCAAGAGTACGGATGAGGTTGTAGGATATTCCAGTAGCATAATTTGTTTGAAGGGGATTTCATCTTTAATTGACGAAGCACAGGAACGTACAATGAAAATGACCTGAATACTAGAATGAATAAATGGGTGAGTGTTAAGCTTAAGTCATGTTCAAGTTATGCTGTATTTGGAATGATGTTAATATATTCATCATTAGATTTATAGCTATGTATTTGTTCTTTTCTTATTGTTGTAATCAAATACCTGTGAAGAAGCAATTTGAGGGAAGGAAGGGCTTATTCTGGCTTACAGTTCAAGAGCCTGTATGGCATAATTGTGGGAAAGACGGGACAGCAGGAGCCGAAGTCTGGCTAGTCACATCTGCAGTCAGGAAGTAATGCACAAACAAGAAGGATGGCCGTGATTGCTACCACTGTCTGTCTGTGTGTCTATCATCTCTATCTATCTATCTATCTATCCATCTATCCATCTATCTATCTATCTATCATCTATCTATCTACCTACCTATCTATCTATCATCTATCTAATCTTTCTAGCTATCTTTTTATCTACTCATCATCTATCATCTACTATCTATATATCTACTATCTATCATCTATAATAGTTGATGACAGATGATAGATTAGAACAAATTGTAGATATCTACCAGCTGTCATCGACTATCCATAGATTAAGGAGCCTACTTACTCTTCACCCCAAATTTTGTCCACAATTATTCAGTTCCTCCAGCAAGGTTTTACCTTGTAAAGCAGGGGTTATTAACCTGAGGGTCACAGTCTGGTTGGGGGTCACATATCAGATATTCTGCCTATCAGCTATTAATGTTAAAATTCATAGCAGTAGCAAGATTATAGTTATGAAGTAGCAATGAAATGATTTTATGGTTGGGGTTCACCACAACACAAGTGACTGTGTTAAAGTGTCACGGCATTAGGAAGGGTGAGAACCACTCTTCTAAAGGTTTCAGAAATTCTCATCAACCATGGAATACATATCTAATCACGTAATCATAACAGGTGGGATTTACCAGTAAAAGTGAACAGTTAATAAGTTATTGAGCTATACAGTTTTAATTTTCAGTTTGTATTAAAGTTTTGGGCTACTCATATAATATAAAGGGTTACTTCTTCTGTAGAAAACAATATGTAAACGTAGGTGTACAAACATGTGTGTGTGTTGCCCTCCAAGAGTTTGCATTTAAACTATCGCTAAATTTCTCTAGTAAATCTCTAAAACCTTTAGAGCTGCTAAGAATTTTTGACACGATATTGTCCAAGGTTCATGTATCAGTTACTTATCTATAGCTCTGAAAAAACACTATGATGAAGTAGTGCCTAAGGGAGAGGGTTTATTTTTATTCATAATTCCAGAGGGAAGAGAGTCCATCACAGTGGTTCAGAGGAAGGGCAGCAAGTCATTCAAACCACTACAAATGGGAACCAAGTGTTCAAATGCCTGGAGCTGCGGCACCACCACAGTCAAATGATTTTCTTTTTCTTTTTTTCTTTCATTTTTTTATTTAATACTTTTATTTTATTACACATGTATAAAACAAACTACATAAAGTAGGGAGAATCATGTAACAATCATGAGAAGAATGAGTTCTATACATGTTACATTCATAGTGACTTGGCCATCTGCATTCATCTCGTGTGAAGTAAGACAGGAAAAACACTTACGCCAAATGATTTTCAAAGGAATCACAGTTCACCTTAAATATAAGTCTTTATGTGTGCTTCATAATTTCTGATGTTCAAGTGTGCCAACGAGAATTGTCAGTTGTCTTAACTATTTCAACTAAAGTATTTATATCTTATAAAAATATATTGACTATATTATCTAATTACTTGGCAAGGGAGCATATTTTCGATACAGTTTTACAAAAGACATTATCTAATGTGACACCAAATTGCATAGAGGTTAGAAAGCAGATCATGGGCAAAAGACTATACCATCCACTCAGAACATAATCAGACCACATAAAGAGCAGAAGAGCTTCAAGTGCAGCAGGGAAAGGCCAGCTGCTTAACTATCATCTGCAATGCAGGCAATCTTATTCCTGGAACAAATAAAGAACACTAAAGAGAACAGCCTCTAAGCAGCACCTTCATATTTAGCCTCATATTGCGTATTCACATATTTAATCATATCTCACTTCCTTCCAGAATAGACTCGAGGTCTCATGTGACAAGATGATGTCACCGTAGTGCATCCCCAGGGCTTAGGGAGGTGCCTGAGTGGTGGAATCTCATAAGAGTCCATGGAGATCACTAATGGCGAGTAAACATCTTTAGGAGAAAATGTGCATTTGGCATTTTGGACATTAAGTCAAAATTAAAATTTATATCTTTTTTTATTTAGTACTAAGAAGGAATGCATGGATCTTTTATTTAATTAAATTATTTTAATTTAGTGTTTTTTGCACATGTGTGTGTGTGAGCGTGCACACACGCACATGTGTATATATGGTAGGTAGGTGTTCATCCAAGCCAAAGCACACCTGTGGAGGTCAGAAGACAACTAGAGGGGGTTAGTTTTCTCCTCCTACCATGTGAATTCCAGAGACAGAGCTCGACTCTTCAAGGTGGGGGCAGGTACTCTTACAAGCTGAGACATCTTGCTGACTTTAGATTTTTGTCTTTTCCATAGTTTTGCTCTCTGCATGGTATTTCTTTGGCAGTTGTTTGGTAAAACAATTTTAAAAGACTTTATTTCAAATTCATCCCATAAAAGAGCCCAGCTTCTGAGTTTTGACTGTCTGTGTTAAGTGGCCCGTGGGTGAGGAAGTTGCTTTTGTGCCTTTAAGAAGCTTACTCTCAGTATCTACTTAGTCAATAAATGCATTTAATACAACGTGGAAAACCAAACAGAGGACCCAATAAAGTATTCATATGTCACAGATTAAAAGACAATTGACCAGAACTTTCAGTCAAATTTAAAAGAAAGCAAAAACACTTATGTGCAGTTTCATGCAGATTTGAGAAAGAAGTCTTTTAGAGTGCCTCAAAACAGGTGCCTAAATTTTAATGCTTTAATAAAAATAATAGGAAATGTGAGACATCAATAGTTAATTAGCAGTTAAATTGTTTTCAAGCCTATCTGGCCATACTGTGTTCCCCTAATAGTATGTATGCATAGCTAATATGTAAGTAGTGAGTGGGAAATACTGTCAGAAAAGCAAATATTGTTTCCTCCTAATAATGTTAAAATATGTGGAGTATAATATTGACCACTTTAACCACTTTGAGTTTAGGCTTTATTGTTCAGTATAGATTTTATACAACAACCTCAGAATTTTTTACTTTTGAACAACAGGAACTCTATAGACATTATATAGCCCACCAGTTGTGCCCTGACCTCGCTCCTAAAAAATTATCATTTCACTTTCTTTACTAGGTCTTATGTAAATGGACTGGTTTATTTCAATGAGCATAGTTAATTTCAGGGTGGTCCCTACTGTAGCGCGCGTGCGCACACACACACTCACGTGTGCACATGTTCACACACACATACACACACATTTCTTTTTTATCCTTTTGTCTATCATGAAAGTTACAACTGCATACATTGAGGTGGGACATGCCTAGGGGAATGTTTTTTTGAGTATTTGTCAGGCATTTTTATTTTCATTTTATTTTTATTTTTGGGCAGAACATTCTCCACAGTTGAGTGGAGAGTGGGAATGACTTTCTCACGTACTCTGGTGCCTCATATTTGACAATGTCCCCTGGAGAGGGAGGCCTGGTGGCACTCAGAGGAAGGATAGCAGGTTACCAAGAAGAGACTTGATACCCTATGAGCATATACAGGGAGAGGAAGTCCCCCTCAGGAACAGTCATAGGGGAGGGGAATAAGGGGAAAATAGGAGGGAGGGAAGAATGGGAGGATACAAGGGATGGGATAACCATTGAGATGTAGCAAGAATAAATTAATAAAAAAGACATGTCATTTAATACGGCAATTCTATTTTAAAAATTGAGGAGCCATCATGCCTCTTTGCCACAGGAGCAACCCCATTGCATATTCCCACCAAAGGCATTCACCTGTATGTATTCTTCCATAGCCCACCAACACTTGAAGTGCTCTTATCTGACATGTGCCATAGGAACGAATGCTACACCATCATAGTTCCCTATGGTCTGGTACATTTTCCTAAGGGTTGACAGTGTTGAGCATCTTTCTGTAGGGTTTCTGGCCATTTCCCTTATTTTAAGAAATGTGTATTTAAGGCCGAAACACTGTAGTATTATTTGGGATGCTTACTTCTGTCGAATCCTGGAAGTTCTTTATTGACACCGTCCACTAGTTCCTTATCAAACACAAGGATTTTAATCTTTTATATGGATGGCTCATACATTTAAACTGATTCAGCTCAAAGAAAATTCAGCAGTTGAGATTCATGGTATCAGACGCCGAAGTCTTTGTCCCGAGAGAGGATGGGAGTGTGTTACTGTTTATACTCTTTTCTATTTGAAGCATCAGTTATGAATGTTTGTCTTGATAATGCCACATATTATGGAGCCTCCTGACATATGTAAACTGTAAGATGTTATCTTCTAACCCTAAATAAGGAAAAGTGTATGTGTAAAATTGCTTTAGTAGCATTTTAAGATGGCTTTTCACCCCTGTCTCCTCTTCTACCCTCAGGCTTTATCAGTGTCCTATACTTTTTATTAGGTTATGTAGCAACTGTCTGGATGAAAAATGTGATAAAGGTATTCATTTAAATATTTCACTGTTATTCATGAAAAAAATGATTACTACTCATGTAATTTTTATAGCGTCCACCCAGTACTGCTTTGTTCTCATCTCTGGAAAAGAGAAGGGTGTGGGCCTCGGCTTCCCACACAGTCCCATCTCTCTAAGGGTATACTATATGGAATGAGAATTGTGCAGACAAACTGGGTGAGATACATATGTTGGCTATGTTTTACAGAGCGTATTTCTTCAACCAGCGCTATAGCAACCATTGCCCTGATTGATAAGCCTGATCTTCACACTGTTCTGAATTAGTTGCCTTCAAGAGTGTTTAAGTTAGAAGATGTTAGCTGGATATATATATATATATATATATATATATATATATATATATATATATATATATATACGCTATTACTCTGTCCGGTGATCTTAGTTTTTTATTTCTAGAAAAACACCCATAATCAAAGTGTTTGAACCTTGGTACTGCACAGTCCCAAACAGGTTTCAGGCTGTACATGTGAAGCTATGATCATAAACAGCCATTATTCTGTGTTTCAGCACCCTGCCTACAGTCTGTGTTACCTAGAGATAGCACCTGTGTAAAAGGGCTGTGCTGTCTCAAGAAGGAAGCTCTCATGTCGCATAATAAAAGGTATATTGCTGGATACAAATGGTGTCTATCCGGTAGGCTGCTGTAACATGCAGTCACAGGCTGTGTTGCTCACAAACAGGCGTGTATTCCTCTCAAGTCTGGAAGCAACATATCTAGGATCCATTTACCGTTATGGCTGGAGTCTGCTGGGGCTTTGCTTCTGGGTTGCACATTGCAGACTTGGCATTCTGCATGAACATCGTGGAAAAATGTGAGAACTTGCAGATGAAGCAATACTTTCATTTAGAAAGGCCTCAGTCTCATGACATAACTTCTTCCCAGAGACTTCATCATTTCAGGGTTGGATTACAACATTTGCATTTTGATTTTTGAGGGGCAGAGTACTATAAATGTTTAGTTCACTATAAATGTAAAAGAATTATTAAACACAGCATAATACTCTTTATATCATTTCTAATATGATGAAAGTGTTTCTTACATGCTCTACAAGGCATTCCTAACAGAACAAAGTAATTGTTATAGATTAATCTAGTTTTCTTGAGCTAGTGGAGGCAGAACTGTTGATGGGCTAACTCTCCTAAGAGGCCTTCTTTGAGAATATTAAGGAAAATATTCTAACCGTATTATTAAAACCATATGATTATTAGCTGTTCAAATGACATCAAAAGACTGATGAGGCTGTCAAATTAGAACCATACAAAGTGGGCTCATGAGCTTTGACAATATTGTTATTACTAGAGAAAGAGCCAATTTATACCTGAGGTAGGAGCGCTGACTACTGCTATTCAGACAAGTGAGCGAAGAGGCAGTTTCTGTGAGGGGAATGGTGGCAGTAGCAGCCTGTATGGGGACATGACTGAAACATACCAGCTTCCAGCAATGCATCCTTGCAAAATGTATCATCCTTGCTAACAAATATCTCTAAAATCATAAAAAAAAAACCCATCACTTCTCACCCCTGTTCTTTTGAATGTTAAGACAGATTACTTCAGCCATGATTGAGGATATGCTTAATCACAATCTATCCTTTGTGTTTTATAAATAAAAGGTGTGTGTCTGTGGGTGTCTTCCTCAGTTGGTTTCCAGCTTATTACTGGAGGTAGGGTCTCTCCTTTAACCTTGAACTTGCTGATTCAGCAGATTGTCCCAGAAACACTATGCATGCCCTTTTCACCCTTCCAAGAACTGTACTACAGACATTTTCCACTGTACCTGGCATCTGTACATGAGCATTGAAGACCCAAGTTCAGGACCTTCTGCTTGGGTAACAATCACTTTACCCACGGAGCCCTTTCCCAGTTCCATAAGGTTGTGTTTTTCTAAGTTTGTATGCGTTAGTTTCACCATTTTTTAAATTTATTTTGTGAGTTTACTCTAATGCTTACCACAGCAGTAAATCGGGATTTGGATGTAAGTAGCCTGTCTAGAAAATCCTTAAAGTTATAGAAAATAATAAACATCTCTTAACACATGAATGAGTGTGTGGTTGTAGATATCTGTCCTATAGATTCTTAGGAAGAAGTTCAAGAAGTCTACTGCAGAGCAGAAACTATTGTATACTTTACTATCTCACCAGACCTCAGATTTGTGGATGACCTTATGTACTTGCTGTTGCTTCTTTCCCAATACTGCTAATAAACTAATTTTCAAAAATTTTATATTCATATGAGTAAAGAATACACTGTAATCGCAATATTTTCTTAACCATATACACCAATACACTCATATACACATAGACACACAGTGACACACATGGACATCCAGTCAAGGTTTTGCTTGGGAAAGAGCGTGTTTAACTGTGCCTCACTGAAATTATTGCACCTGTCTTTACTGTTTAGGCCAGTAAAGTATATAGGACTTAATGTCTTGACCAGCCGCTACTAGAGTCTTGTAACTTATCATCTTATGTTTTTCTTTACAGAGCACATTTGATTTGGGTTCTTTTATTAATGTAGAGTTAGTTGTAGCTAGGCCTCTTCTGTAGATGCTCCCTGAGGCTGGTCTTTTCTCAGATAACACTGGAATCAACAAAGAAGATCTAGGGAAATTTTAGTAAAAGTATCATGTAGGTTAAATTTTCCCCAGATTTCCTTTTGAGCAGCTATTTTAAACCAGCTGTGGTTGTAAATACCTTTCAAGCATCACTGAATAATACATAGAAGATCTATGGCCCCCTTGGATGTACATTTTATTATTTATCAGCAACAGTGTTGCTTTACTCTCTCTTATACTGTCCTTCATGATAGCTATCAAAAGATACACGAAAAAGTAATAATATTTACTGCTTATTTTATGTAGTCCCATTTTAGTTTCTTTATTAGTGCAATGAATAGATATATAAATATTTTATATGTATACTCACTATATATTAAATACATTTGTCTATGTAAGGGATAAAGATTTTAGTACCTTTACAGGACATAAACAAGTTTCTTATGAACTTGCAGATATACATGATGACATCATTTTATGTGAAAAATTTATCAGTGTTATCAGTGCAAAAATGACTACATCATTAAAGCTTTCATCTGTTGCCTTTTAAATTCAAATATTCTAAGTGCTGTTTTCAAGATCAGAGGCATTATTTTTTATTGAGTGAATACAGTTCCTTTTCTCAACCAGTGTATTTTATTAAATTGCAAAATCCTATGCTAATACAATGTCGAGGCTGTAGGTATTCACCTTCATAACTCAGAAACATGAAAAGTTAGGCTTTTCATAACAGCATTAATTTCCCTAGATTTCTGTGCCTTATAATAAAGTGCACTTTTAGAGCACCAGCCAGAAATCCAGGAATTATATATAATCAATGTTGGACAAGTTAATGTTACTAAGAGGATCTAAACTCTCATATTCTCTGATCTGTTTTTAAATTTACAGACTTAGCAGTGCAGTAATGGAAATATGTTGCATTTAATTTCCAGTCATTTATAAAGGAGACTAGACCAAATAATAACGAGGGAACAGTTGATAATGATTATTTTGGAATGATGAGGACGTCACTAGAAAACTTAAAATCAAATCTGTGAATTTTTAATCAGCATGCTTGATTTCAGGATGTTTGCACTGTTAACACATTCATGTTATTTCTATCTCTGTGTTTAGTCTATTTCAGCTTAAGGATAGGATCCCGTTCCTATGATAGCTTGCGACTAAACACCTGCTAACAGTCACTGAATGTAAAATCAATTGCAACGACCCAAACTGTTTTTTTTTCATGAACCATCTACTTTGAAAAAATGCTGATATAAGCAATATAGAGATTGGTGTGCTAGATGTAAACATGAAGTCACTTACACACTGTAACTCGAAATGCTCTGAAAGAAACATCTGTCTTCAACTCATGTACTCCTTTTATGTTTGTACAAAGATTCGAAGTGTATTAGGGAAATAGAAATGCTCTGTCATTATTGGCTTTATTCATCTTCCTCTAAAGCCTTTGTAGAATTATTATCTTCATAAACATGGATATTTTACTTTGGAAAAGACATGTTTATACAAAATATTATTTTATATTATGCTTTATTTACTATACAAACATAACTTAGGTTAGATATTATACTATATACTACATGTTATATTATATAATATATAATACATACACTAGCCTTTTATTACATATTACGTATATCTTAAGAATTGTAAAATTAGAGAATGCATGCATCTACACAGAAACACGCATGCGTGCGTACGCGTGCACACACACACACACACACGCACACACACACACACGCACACACACACGCACACACACGCACACACACGCACACACACACACTCTAAAAAAGAATTGAAGTTTATGATCATGGACCCAAGCTCTCCTGTAGTGTTGACAGCATATGCAATGCACACAGCAAGGATGTATATGAAAGAACTAAGACTATGATTTAATGACTTTATTTGTTGGTTCTTGTTCAGAGGTCACGTTTGTGGGTTCAGAGTTATAGAATTCGTATTATTTATTTTTGGTTTTCAGATAAATATAGACCTGGTTAGCAGTTCCCTTCGCGGTGGGATTTGACATGTTCTAAAAATGACCATGGGGAAAAATATGTCTCCTGCAGCCCTCCCTGAACCCTGCCTACTCTTGGCACTGCATTCTCTTCCATTTTCCACCAAAGCAGTTAAGAACACTGAATTACAATGGCATTTGAGAATTGGAAAAACTCAGTGAACATTTTCCTCCTGGAAGCACACATGATATTCTCTTTAAATTTATATACTGAATGAATTTCTTATACCACCCCTGCCTTTCTTCCAGCCTATGGAAGTTTAAAAATGTTTTTAAATGGGATTAGAGTTTTTAACAACCTGGAAACAATATATTACAAAATTAAATCTGGTATAAAGTTAGCTTATGTGTTAATATAGTACTTTATATTTTAATATGATAATTATAGAGACTAATGTTGAATTGAGGCTTACACTTGAGTCTTGCATTTTGTATTGCAATTAAGTCACATATAGATAATTAGATAAATATTCTCATTCATGGTTTGGTAATTTTTAAATGTCAACTACATTTCAGTGGCTGTACCATGGACATTGATGGGGTTGGGGAACACCGATCCACTTATGAAACCTTAGATCAAAGATTTTTCCCTGCCTGCAGGATGTGCAGAGATGGAGTGGAAACAGATGGAATATCCAACCAATACCTGGCCCAACCTGGGACCCACCCCATGGTGGAGAACCAACCCCTGACACCATTAACATAACTCTACTATGTTTATAGACAGGAGCCTAGCTTAACTATCCTCTGAGAGGCCCACCCAGCAGCCAATCAAATCAGATGCTGAAATCACAGGCAAGCATTAGCAGAACTCAGGGAGTCTGGTGGGAGAGGAGGGAGGAAGGATAGTAGGACCTGGAGGGGATTAGAATGCTACAAGAAGACCAACAGAGTCAACTAACCCAGGCCCATTGGGGCTTGCAGAGTCTAAAGCACCAACCAAAGAGCAGGCATGGACTGGTCCTATGACCCTACACATATATAACCAATGGGCAGTATATTCTTCATTGGGTCCACTAGTTGAGTGGATGCTGTCTAGACATGGACTGTGTTGACTGCTTTTGATCAGTTTCCTCTAACAGGGTTACCTGGCAGGCCTCAGTGGGTAAGGATGAGCTCGGTACTGATGCAATTTAACGTGCTAGTTCTGGGATGGGTTGGTGGGGAAGGCATTTCTGAGGAGAAGGGGAGGAGAATAAAGGGAAGGGAGTGTGAAAGAGGGTCTGGGAGAAGGGAGAAGGCTAAGACCACGATTTAAAGTGAATATACAAATTAATTGATTTTTAAAAACTAGTAAAAAAAAAGAATAAAGTCAATACTGAAGATTTATAACCAACTTTTGATTGAATATATGTGAAAACAATGTTATGTCATTGTTGATATATATTACAGCATTATTTGTGGAATGATTGTGTCTGGACTTAATTTTTATTATGGTTCATTTTATCATTATTCCCTCAGACATTATGTAATAATATATTAAGTGTTATAAGTAATCTGTAATGATTTATAGTATAAAGGAAGTCACTCATAATATATAAGTAAATAAGGAATTTTCTGTACACTTCTTGAAAAAAATATAGACCTATGCAGGTTGCCCTGGAATCAGTCTTCTCCCAAGGCCAACTGCATTACCTAAAATCTCTGTCTCATTCTATCACTGAGAGGATGTGCCAGAGAATGCTTACAATTACATGGGGGGGGGGTTGTTAGCACATATTAATAACTTAAGATGTCAATCTGTATATTAATAAATTAATCTATCTTAGAATCACTCTATGAATTATTTCATGCTACCGTATTTGTATTTCTTTCTTTATTTATTTAAAAGACAAGCAGAATACCAGAGCTTGAAGAATTTACCAATGTACCTTATCTGGCAAGTCACAGCTCAAAGAACTGTACCTGTTACAGAGTGACACAGCCTGAGTCTTTCTCTAGCTTTGTGTCAACTGCTTTCTCAGTTGTAGCTGGAAGAAATGGATGAAAAAGAGCCTGGGAAAAGAAAACTAGTTGTTGATAACATCAGATAGAATTGAACACAGTGGTCTGGGAGAAAGAAAAATCAAACTACTTCGTAAGTCTGTGGCTTGATTGACTTGGGTGCTGATGGGACCAAAGACAGAACCTAAAATAGCAGTTTGAGTGAAAAGGGGCATGTGACTGATAGTCCATGGAGTCTTTGTGCCTGGAGGACTTCCAGTACACAAAGGGCCATGCGGGTCTAGAACTTTAAAATGCGCACTGAACTAGTGAAGTAGTGCCCACTTTATGGCCTACAGAGCCCCAGGTTTCACAGAGACAATTGTAGAGAATTCAAAAAGGAAAAGTATTTAAGTGGCATTCCAACAGTTTGTCCTTTTAATTGTTTTGTGGTTGCATCACTGATAAAAAGAAACAAAGGTAAAGATGCCTTAGACAATTGTAGGCAGTGACAATAAACTATTTTTATCCTCATTTATTGAGTGATTATAACTTCGATGCTGGATTTATGAAGAATGTGGAGACAGAAGTTTTTATTTTTTTAAATCTCAAACTTTGATCTTTTTAAGATTTTAACATTTTATGTGATGAACTGCATTATTTCATTCTTAAAGACAAATAAATTAATCAGTCTCAAGCCCAAAACTGTTCTGAGTGGTAGGTGGTGGAGTTCTCCTAGTGGGTAGGTGGTGGAGTTCTCCTACTGACACAATAATATTTTCTTTAGAGAAGAAGAATTAATACGACAAATATTTTCATCGTGCTTGCGAAGTTTTGGCAAGGTGAGTGGTGTGAATGTGTTAGAACCATTGCTGTGAGTTCTGAAGCTTCCAAATAGTTAAAAACTTTTTACTGTTATAATTTGATGACATTTAAAAATGTGGTATTTAAATACTGTATATTGAAAGGTGTCCATATTTGAAAAATGAATAAAACCTGAGGACGCCAGTATTTTATGAATCTAATAGAGCACGTTAGAAATTTGTATGTGAAAAAAAAATTACTCAGCCAAGTGAAAGACAGGGGAATGGATTTTTATCGAAGCATACAAAAAGTTTTTTAATGTGGTAGCAGATTCCACCTTATAGCTGCTCTTTCAGAAGTTTTTCCTTGTTGAGGTTTGATTTATCATTTGGAAGATTATCCAGTTTTTAAAGCATGGTATCAAAAGTATATCTCCCTTTTGGGATATAGAATATTCTGTTCATATTAAAAAATTACATGTATTGATTACTAAAGCAGATGTGAGGACCCAGCTGTCTTCTACCAGCCCAGTCATTATTATGACTTTTAAAAATGAGGAAATGTCACTCTTTTCATAATGCAAAAAATAGGGTTATCTTTATTGACAAAAGTGTTATTTATATGAATAAGTAATGATATACTATTATCACCTTAATCTTATTAAATTACTTAATACACAAATAGAGTATAATATTAAACTTAGAAATAAGTGGCTTTATTCTCAAGTGTGAGATAAGACTCAGATTTTTCCCCAGTCATTAAAGTTTAGTTTAGATAATCTTGGGATACTTTCACAGGAGATGCACTTTCTTTTTTTTTTTTTTTTTTTTTTTTTTTTTAACCTTTTACTATAAAGATTATAATTTATTCACATTACATCCAGATTGTGATGTAATCCCCTCATTCTTATCTTCTCGTTCCCACTCTCCCTCCCATTTCCATTCTATCCCACTCCCCTAGACCTCTGATGGATGGCACCCTCTCCCCCACCATCGGACCACAGCCTGCATCCCCTTCCTGTGTCCCACAGGGCCGCTCCCCTAAGGGGCAGTGGACAAATCACTTTCTAAAGTACTCAAAACAGTCACATGTCCGAGGATGACCTCACTTGATAGAGACAACTATGTCTTAAGTAAATAATATTTTGTTTTACTTCAGAAAATTTAACTAAAAATTCTACCTGAAAGACATATGAAATATTTTATATGAGTTAAGTTTTATTAACTGAAATAATTGGGGCTGAGGACATTGCTCCGTGTTTAACAAAACTTGCTACTTTGGCAGAAGAACCAGGCTGGGTACCTAGCACTCATATGAGGCATCTCATAACTACCTGTAACTCTAACTCCTGAGCTCCCAAGGCCGCCTTCTGGCTTCCTGGATTCTGCATGCTCAAGGGCACATACCTACAGGCAGTCCCAAATGCATACACATAGAATAAAGATAATTAAAAACTAAAATATGCAGCTATAATGCTCTGAGGACTCTATGAAAATAAACCTAAATGAAGAACATTAAGACGGACTTTTCAAGTGATAAAGATGCCTTCTAGTCAGTATCCTTGTCGCCTTATTTCTTCTTCCTCTACTGTGTCAGGCTGATGATGCAGTCACTTTGATTCTCTCTAACTCACAAGTTCCTCTAACTCTTCATATTGATTAATATCTCTGATTAACGGCACATGATAAAGCTTCTAATTATCTATATAAATTCATTATAAATGTTAGTACTAACTAGGATCATTCAGCAAATTTACACAAATACTTTGTCTTTCATAGGATGTTAAATCCAGTTTCTGTTTTCCTTAAATTCTCAGCGTGTAGGGCATGTAAAATATTACAGTTCAGAAGCAAGAACTTGGAGATACCAAGTAACTCACTTAGATGAAGAAAGGGATTAGAAAGGACAAGCCAGTCTGTGTGAGAGTGTGAGTCCTGCAATTCCAAGACGTTGGCCTTGAAGTGAGAGAAGGCACCTAATTCTTCACGCAAATCTCACATGACTAATGCTCTGAGGGAAAACTTCATATGCTTCAAGGAACCAAAGCAGAACTGATACCCTCCTGGCAAGTATATAATCATAACATTCCTCACAAAGTCATGAAATAATGTGCTCTCATAAATATGTCCTTAACGTTATATAAGCTATAATTGCAGCACTGAGGGTATTGTCACTTTTCAGGTAATAACTTGTACGAGGCCCTTTTAAAAAAATAAACATAAAACATAAAGACCTTGTAATATGAACTTTAAATCAAAGATTAATATTTAGCGTGATCACAAGTCGTATAATAGTGCATTAAGACAATAGATGAGAAATGAGATCATCATAAAGTTGAAATTGTACTGCTAGAATTTAATCATGTTCATGATCAGGGTAGAACAGTCCAGTTTCAGTCATGGTTATGACATATTCTAATATGGACTCTTGGGAAGCCACAACCAATTTCTGTTAAAAATGAATGAATAAATAATGTTACGAAAGAAGAAAACTAAGCACAATTTCCACTTCACTATCCTATCAGCTTTTTCTTTGCCTGTCTTATCTGTTTAGCTGGTGTGGACTAATACTGCACACACATCCTCACTAGCACTCTCCTTCTCCTTCTGTGGTCTTTGTTCAGGCAGGTAAGCTCAGTTCTCTGTGAAGATGGCCATCCCCTTCTTGTCATTTCTAGGCTGCCTAGGTTTGCTGCGGGGAAAGCTGAGTGGAGTGCTTTTCCTAGTAAAGTCAGTTTCAGACTGGCTGCGCTCCAGGACTGCTTTTGCCCTGCTTTTCTTTACCCAACCCAGGTTGATATTATCCACTCCCTGTATTCTAGTAACTTCTTTCAGATCTCCTGTAACACATTAAACTGCTTCCTAGGTTTATATTTTGACTAAGTTCTTCTTCCTTATCTAATATAACTGACAAACATGATCAGAGTAGATACCGTTTATTAAACAAATGTCACCAGAAATTTGAAATTCATACTTAATGGTTTCTCTCTACCTCAAATCATTCCCAATGTCAATTGTTGTTATGATACAATTTTGAAACATTATGAAACCGAACTACACACAGTTATTAATTGAAAGAGCTCTGATTCAAACTCAAGATTTATGAATAATTCAAGATCATTTTTATTTCAGTTCGTCTTTCCTGTGTTATCCAGGTGATTTACATCTCCTTAAAGAACACTTTCCCCTTTAAGTGCCTGCAGGATACTCACTTAATATTCATTCATATATGCGTGCATATAATCATCTAGTATCATTACAGCAAATAACGTAGCCTTGGCTTTGTAGAGAGTTGGTTTCTCGTCCTTCAGTTTATCACCATCAAATACTGGAGAGAAAACAAGAACTTTGTTTGAACAAGCAGTGCATTGCTTTGCCAGGTCTCTCATAACAATACAGCAGAAAAGATTTAAAAGGAAAAAAACTGCTTACTCCACATAGATTCAGAAGCTTCCAGCGCGAGCTCACTGTACCATGCAGGCGCTTTGGTCGCTCTTGACTCTGTTCTCCATCCCTTGCTAACAGCAGCAGGCGTGCACCTTACATCCCTTTGCATTGTTACTAGAGTGCAGGCTGCATTGGGTAGGGTACCCCCGGAACACAATTCCTTCCTTAGTGGCCCTTCCTCCTAAATAGAGTAACATTGGTGATTAGAGTTTCCACATTCGAATTGGTGGTAGATGGAATATTCAGTCTAGTCAATAACTGATAGTAAATATGATCATTAAC